>NC_090376.1:2461672-2524110 GCF_036365525.1 Heterodontus francisci | reverse complement strand
TCCTCTCCCCCTCAGCCTCATCCTCCCTCTTCCCCTCAGCCTCATCCTCCCTCTTCCCCTCAGCCTCATCCTCCCTCTTCCCCTCAGCCTCATCCTCCCTCTGCCCCGCAGCCTCATCCTCCCTCTTCCCCGCAGCCTCATCCTCCCTCTGCCCCGCACAGCCTCATCCTCCCTCTCCCCGCAGCCTCATCCTCCCTCTCCCCCTCAGCCTCATCCTCCCTCTCCCCCTCAGCCTCATCCTCCCTCTCCCCTCAGCCTCATCCTCCCTCTCCCCCTCAACCTCATCCTCCCTCTCCCCCTCAACCTCATCCTCCCTCTCCCCCCTTATCCTCCCTTTCCTCCCCATCCCCTTTCTCCTCACCCTCTCCCCTCATCCTCCCCTCCTCTCCCTCTCCTCCTTCCTCTTCTCTCTACACAGGTTGATACTATGATGACAGTTGGCCAGTCATATTCTCCAGTTTTAGTCCATACAGCCAAGCCTAAAATTCCCAACTTATTTCGGAGAGTGGATTGGTACCTTCTCAAATCCAGGACCTAGTTAAATGGGAATAACTTTACTGATTCTAACGTGCTGACTTACAAAGCCCTGTGAGGTGTGTTAATGGGCTCGTCTTCCCATGCAACCTGTCTAATTCCGTTCCTGTGACCTGCGCTGGAGTGTGCTCTCGATCTGATGCAAGAGAATGAACAATCACAGTTCTGGCCTGTCGGAGCCCAGCAGCCTGAGCCTGAGTCCAGGTTGTGGAAAGTGTGGGAGTTTGTGCTCAGGTGTTTGTCCTTCCTGCCAGGGCCACATTTCCCCAATGGTCACAGATCCTGATATCTACTGGCCTGGATCCAACCTGTCCAAAATATGTGGGGCCCTATCTGGGTGTTGTCGCTGAATTGAGGAGCCCAGTACAGCCGTGAAATCTGACATGAGTTTTCTGATATATCTGAAAATGCTGGTTCTCCTAAATTAATATTTTGAATTGTCGAGCAGCAAGGGGTTAGACTTTTTTTGAAGGGCTGGAGATGGAGCATGTGTGTGTCACCAGGCCTGGGGCTGGAGTGCAGCGAGGGGCCTCTTCCAAACAGCTTTTCTCCAGCGTTCAAAGACTTTCAGCTTCCAAGAGTCTGACAAACCGCAGAATTCCTGCTCACAACCATAAAGAGAAATTTATGTGCCTTTTTTTTGGAATGTACAGATCACCATAACAACACTACAAAATATTCCCAGCAACACTACATCTATCCTAGCAACCAGAAACAGTATCCTTTTACTGTAGCAACACTACAGCATCCTCAATGGCAACAGGCCTCTCCCCACCCCCATTTTCCCAGTTGCTAATGCTCAGTATTTCCGCAGTAATCCATGTGCCTGTGTTCTGCTTTGTTTGTGTTTTTCTTGCTGTAGTACAGGTGCTTGGACCACCCCATGAAGATCCCTTTCCTCAGAGACATCTTGTGCCATCTAACCTGTAACCGTGGCTGCAATCGATTACACCAAAAGGAAGCAGTCCGGGATCAGGTAACCACAGCGATTACACTCCCCCACCCCCACACCTCTCCCCGGGACAGGCCTGTCTGAATGCAAGGAGGACCCGGTGCCAGAGACAAAGGGGCTGACAGTTACCAATCGAGCTGATTGCTGTGTCTCTTCGCTGTGAGCTCTCATGGGCGTCTGATGGAACACAGCGTCTTTCCTCACAGTAATGCCACTGCAGGGGGTTATGGGGAAATGGAATCGATTCAGTCCCTCACCCCTGCCCCAGAACCGATACTGAGTCATGACTTTGTGCCGTGTGATTGGACAAGCAGTGACTGTCACTGTGTCTCTGTGCAATTGCCTGACACTAATCTCCTCTTTAACGCTCACTGTGTGAACAATTTTAATTATTGGCTTAAAACATGGGGCGGAGAATGAAGTTAAGTCATTAAGCAGCATTGACCAGACCAATTGGAGGTCACGCAGGCTCAGGGTCACAGCACAGCACTGCAGCCATTGATGTGTTATTTTCAGAGACTTGGCCAGTGCCCACCCAGGGGTTTATTGGGCAGCTGTTGCCCCTCATGACCCCTCATTGATTGAAATGCCATCACTGTTCAGCAATGAGCTCCTGCTCACCCAACCTGCCCTGGAGTGAGGGCTGGTGACCTCTGACCTTCCTGTGACCTGGGCTGTGAAATGATGGCTATGTAACATGCATTGAAAAATCGTTCTTTTTGTGTTAAAGTCATGTCTTTATTCCTGACATCCAGTACCTGTATTTAATGTACATTCATAGCCAGATTTATTTATCATGAGAGTGTAGCATTGTTGGTGTAAGTGTGCATGTGTGTGTTGTATTAGCCTCGTGAGCAGTGCAACACTTAATCTGAAGCTACAATGTGGTGACTATCTCGCTCATGTCAGCTGCTGTACAAATGCTGGATGGACAGTGCGCCTGCTAAACTCGTGCAGGTTCAGAGAAACTGTGGTTGCTATTGGAGAGGTGTGGACTCAATTGTTCCACACTGACTCACTCTGTCTCCGTTAGATAACTGAGTCCTCGTAACTCGACGTTAATTCTCAGTACGAATCGCATCGGAAAACTGTGGGGCTTAACCTGTGTGTTATTATGAATTAACAAAATAAATGTTACTCAGTGTCGTCTCTCCGAGTGACTTATTGTGTCTGAATCTCAGCCCCTCTCCCCCTCCATCTCTTCCTTTTTTATCCCCCCACTCTGTTCCCCCCCTCTCTCCCCTCTCGTTTCCCTCTTTTTCTTTTTGTCTCTCTCTTTCCCCACCTGTCCCATTGTCTGGGGATTCTCAGTAGGAATCCTCTCTCCTTCCCCAGCCCCTCTTTCTCTTTCGAGGTTCTTCCACAGGATTACAGTTTGTGTCTCTGCCAACACAGCTTTTATTTGCAATTTCAGCACAGAACAAATGAGTTTGGATGTTACACATCTCTCTGTTCCTTGTGCTCTGATTGTCCGTGTTCTGCATTCTTTATGGAAGCAGTGGAGACTGTGGGTTGTTCAGTGTGTGATGGAATTGTGTCTCCAGGGTATGTCAACAGTTTCTCTGGCTGTGGTGATGGATGTTCACAGGACCAGCCTGTGTCCCGGGAATAATCGTCACTCCTTCTGTTTATCCCAGGAACCTTATCAACTCTCGGAATGCATGGTGACTTACAAGCGACCCGAACATTATGAAGTGATGGGACAGGCGATAGAATTGGACTGTTGCTAGTGATCAAAGAAGCAAAGATCATGGGGATGTTGACACAAGGATAAATGTAAGAGATTTATGACAGAGAGCAGTACAAACTCTCACACAGGGAGTTGTGAGAGAGTGCAAAAATATTCCCCAGTGACAGAAGTAGAGCCTGGATCAACAGTGAAGAACAGGTTAGCGACGACGTTAAAGGAAAGGATGAGATGGGGATGGATTAGAATACACCTTGTGTGAAGGATAAACAAGCACCAGCACAGACTGGATGGGCTGAATGGCCTGTTTCTCTGCTGTAATTTCTGTGGATGGACAGCCAGTTTCCAGTCACATGACCGCAATCCTGACGATAATCTTCATTTTGCTTCAGAGTGTCTCCCCTCAGCAATGGCAACATTTGAGCTGCTATGAAGTGGGTGAGTCAAAGCTTTGCTGTGAGCAGAGATAAACCCTCCAGGATAGTACTGGACATAACTTCACCTCCAAACTATATCATCATCAGCTCCCCGCACACTCCCAACCCCCCCACACCCCCAACTCCCCCACAGTCTCCACCCCCCCCACACTCCCAACCCCCCCCCCCCCCAACGCACACTCCCAACCCCCCCACACCCCCAACTTCCCCACACCCCCAACTTCCCCACACCCCCAACTTCCCCACACTCTCCACCCCCCCACACTCTCCACCCCCCACACTCTCCACCCCCCACACTCTCCACCCCCCACACTCTCCACCCCCCCACACTCTCCACCCCCCACACTCTCCACCCCCCCACACTCTCCACCCCCCCACACTCCCAACCCCCCCCACACTCCCAACCCCCCCCCACACTCCCAACCCCCCCCCACACTCCCAACCCCCCCCCACACTCCCAACCCCCCCCCACACTCCCAACCCCCCCCCCACACTCCCAACCCCCCCCCACACTCCCAACCCCCCCCCACACTCCCAACCCCCCCCCACACTCCCAACCCCCCCCCACACTCCCACCCCCCCCACACTCCCAACCCCCCCCACACTCCCAACCCCCCCCACACTCCCAACCCCCCCACACTCCCAACCCCCCCCCACACTCCCAACCCCCCCACACTCCCAACCCCCCCCCCACACTCCCAACCCCCCCCCCACACTCCCAACCCCCCCCCCACACTCCCAACCCCCCCCCCACACTCCCAACCCCCCCCCCCACACTCCCAACCCCCCCCCCACACTCCCAACCCCCCCCCCACACTCCCACCCCCCCCCCACACTCCCACCCCCCCCCCACACTCCCAACCCCCCCCCCCACACTCCCAACCCCCCCCCACACTCCCAACCCCCCCCCACACTCCCAACCCCCCCCCACACTCCCAACCCCCCCCCCACACTCCCAACCCCCCCCCACACTCCCAACCCCCCCCACACTCCCAACCCCCCCCCACACTCCCAACCCCCCCCCACACTCCCAACCCCCCCCCACACTCCCAACCCCCCCCCACACTCCCAACCCCCCCCCACACTCCCAACCCCCCCCCACACTCCCAACCCCCCCCCACACTCCCAACCCCCCCCACACTCCCAACCCCCCCCCACACTCCCAACCCCCCCCCACACTCCCAACCCCCCCCCACACTCCCAACCCCCCCCCCACACTCCCAACCCCCCCCCCCACACTCCCAACCCCCCCCCCCCACACTCCCAACCCCCCCCCCACACTCCCAACCCCCCCCCCACACTCCCAACCCCCCCCCCCCCGCACACTCCCGACCCTTGGCTAGTTGAAAGAAGACAGAGGGTGGTGGTTGATGGTAAATGTTCATCCTGGAGTTTAGTTACTAGTGGTGTACCGCAAGGATCCGTTTTGGGGCCACTGCTGTTTGTCATTTTTATAAATGACCTGGATGCGGATGTAGAAGGGTGGGTTAGTAAATTTGAGGATGACACGGAGGTCGGTGGGGTTGTGGATAGTGCCGAAGGATGTTGTAGATTACAGAGGGACATAGATAGGCTGCAGAGCTGGGCTGAGAGATGGCAAATGGAGTTTAATGCAGAAAAGTGTGAGGTGATTCACTTTGGAAGGAGTAACAGCAATGCAGAGTACTGGGCTAATGGGAAGAATCTTGGTAGTGTAGATGAACAGAGAGATCTTGGTGTCCAGGTACATAAATCCCTGAAAGTTGCCACCCAGGTTAATAGGGCTGTTAAGAAGGCATATGGTGTGTTGGCTTTTATTAGTGGGGGGATCGAGTTTCGGAGCCACGAGGTCATGCTGCAGCTGTACAAAACTCTGGTGTGGCCGCACCTGGAGTATTGCATGCAGTTCTGGTCACCGCATTTTAGGAAGAATGTGGAAGCTTTGGAAAGGGTGCAGAGGAGATTTACTAGGATGTTGCCTGGTATGGAGGGAAGGTCTTACGAGGAAAGGCTGAGGGACTTGAGGTTGTTTTCGTTGGAGAGAAGGAGGAGGAGAGGTGACTTAATAGAACATATAAGATAATCAGAGGGTTAGATAGGGTGGATAGTGAGAGTCTTTTTCCTCGGATGGTGATGGCAAACACGAGGGGACATAGCTTTAAGTTGAGGGGTGATAGATATAGGACAGATGTCAGAGGTAGTTTCTTTACTCAGAGAGTAGTAGGGGCGTGGAACGCCCTGCCTGCAGCAGTAGTAGACTCGCCAACTTTAAGGGCATTTAAGTGGTCATTGGATAGACATATGGATGAAAATGGAATAGTGTAGGTCAGATGGTTTCACAGGTCGACGCAACATCGAGGGCCGAAGGGCCTGTACTGCGCTGTTATGATCTCTGACCCCCCCCACCCCGCACACTCCCGACCCCCCACCCCGCACCCTCCCAACCCCCCACCCGCACACTCACCCTCAGCAACCCTCCCCCCCCCCCACACCCCGGTACACCCACCCCCATGCAATCCCTCCCCCCCACCCCCTCTCCCCACACACACACTCCTACACTGTCCGCCAACCCTTCCAGCACCATCTCATCCTCACTGAATTCCACAGGACCAATGATGCCTGCGTCTTGAGCTCAATGTACAGAACGGGGAAGCTCTGGGCTCTGCCCCATTACTGAGAAACTATCTTGTTCAACGTGGAATGAGTCACAGCTTTGGCTGCTCTACCTGTGCCTCCATGCAGAAGTTTTAGGGATTCTCCTCTTCACTGCACTCTGCTGCTGTTCCAAGGCTGTGATGAATTTGGGATCGCTGGGGCGCAGGTGGATCTGAGCGAGGTGAAGGACCTGTGTATTCAGGGGTGCCCTTCGCCCACATGAGTCTCGGCTCCTGGGGACTGCTGCCTTGAGGACCGGTGCAACACGGGCAGGCCTCGGGTCCTGGAGGGCGAGGGGTCACAGCAAGATGTCGCCCAGGAATTCCCATCCACCATGCAGGGAGATAGTGACCACCTGACACTGCTGATCCCAATGCTGTTCCCAACCCTGGGATTTTTCCAGGTGGAGCTGCTCCTGACAGCAAATCAGTTGCTGAAATGTCAGCTGCTTCTAGACTTTTCCCCATTGAGACACAATTGTCGCCCTTATTCTCTCTATCTGGGCATCAGCTGCTTCTTTACTGCCCGGACTTTGTGATGAGCGTTGTTGACCCCACGCCCTCGCCGGACTCCTTGGCTGCTCCTCACTCTAGTGACACTGTCAGTCGCTCAGCATCAGCTGCTCCCCCGACAGAGAATCTCCTCCAGCCAAGGACACCTACAGCAAGAAGCCGAGAGAAGATTACACAGGTTTAGATTTAGGATCTGGATCGGCGCAGGCTTGGAGGGCCGAAGGGCCTGTTCCTGTGCTGTAATTTTCTTTGTTCTTTATTATTCAGCTGGAATGTAGAGTCTTCTCCCCTTCCCCCTCCACTCCCTCCCTCCATCTGCTAACCTCCCCATCCCTCTCCCTTCCAACTGCTGCTTCCCTCCCTCATCCTTCCCTCCGTTCGCCACCCACCCCTTCCCCATTCACTCCCCTCCCGCATCCATATTCTCTCCCCTACCTTCCATCATCCATTCCTCTCTCCCCTCCCCTCCCTCATCCATTCCTCCCTGCCCTACATTCCCTCATCCATTCTCCCCTCCCCTACATTCCCTCATCCATTCCTCCCTCCCCTACCCTCCCTCATCCATTCCTCTCTCCCCTACATTCCCTCATCCATTCCTCTCTCCCCTACCCTCCCTCATCCATTCCTCTCTCCCCTACCCTCCCTCATCCATTCCTCTCTCCCCTATCCTCCCTCATCCATTCCTCCCTCCCCTACCCTCCCTCATCCATTCCTCTCTCCCCTACCCTCCCTCATCCATTCCTCTCTCCCCTACCCTCCCTCATCCATTCCTCTCTCCCCTACCCTCCCTCATCCATTCCTCTCTCCCCTACCCGCCCTCATCCATTCCTCTCTCCCCTACCCGCCCTCATCCATTCCTCTCTCCCCTACCCGCCCTCATCCATTCCTCTCTCCCCTACCCGCCCTCATCCATTCCTCTCTCCCCTACCCTCCCTCATCCATTCCTCTCTCCCCTACCCTCCCTCATCCATTCCTCTCTCCCCTACTCTCCCTCATCCATTCCTCTCTCCCCTACATTCCCTCATCCATTCCTCCCTCCCCTACCCTCCCTCATCCTTCTATCTGCTCCCCTCCCCTACTCTCCCTTCCTTCCTTCATCCCTGCCACTGTTACTCTCCCCCTTCCCTCATCCTCATCCCCTCCCTTATCCCTCCCCTTTCCCACTACCCTCACCTCTCACTGCCACTTTTCTCTCTATCCCCTCACCTTCCTTGTTCCCCTTCCCTCCCCCTCATCCCTTCCCTCCTCTTTCCTCACCTCTTACCCCCTGCTTTCCCTCCCCTTTCTGTTCCCTCCCTAACCCCCCAATCCCCCCCCCCCTTCACCTATCTCCCCTCCCTTTCCCCTCAACCTGGCCCGTAGCCTCCCCTTCCCTCCCTTCTCTCCCTTTCCTTTTTCCTCCTCCTTCCCTGCTCACCTGTCTTGTCAGTGCAGCCAGGAAATACCCACAGCAGGTGCATGTGAGTCCCACACGTACACAACCCTTGCAGTCCACACTCGGGACATTTGCAAAGGGATGTGACAAAACTAGTAGTGACACCCTGAAACCAGAAAATCACTGTCGTTAGCATAAGTCCCAGAACGAGGAAGTCGAGTCACTGCTTGTTAATGGGACCTTACCAGTGATGGGGAGACACTGGTCTGTTACCCTGGAACAGGGAGAAGCCAGAGGAGATTGAATAATCTGAAGAGTTCTGCAAGTAAATAAGGAATAAACCTGTACAAATGGGCCCTTACTGACAGTCTCAAATAATTGTAACAGATACAAACAGCACTATCAAAACACAAACACTTGCAAATTCCAAAAACTTTAATCCACTATATTTGTTTACAAGCTAAAGCATAGCTGAATGCAGCAGCAGCTTCTTCAGGATGTGGAGTACTTTACCCAGTATCCACAGCGGCAAAGAAACTGCTCTCTCTCTGAAATAAAAACAAGAAATGATGGAAATACACAGCAGGTTGGCAGCATCTGTGGAGAGAGAAGCAGAGTTAACGTTTCAGGTCGGTGACCCTTCATCAGAACTGGCAAATATTAGAAATGTAAAAGGTTTTAAGCAAATAAAGAAGAGGTGGGGCAAACGATAACAAAGGAGGTGTTGATAGGACAAGGTCACAGAGAAGTGGACACCAGGAGGGAAATAGAAAACAATGAAGGTGAACAAGGTAAAAGAGACAAACGAAAATCCCGTCGGAGAGAAGAGCAGAACTCCTTCAAGGTAGGCATTCCTGGAAGAGAAGTGGCAGTGAATTAAACATTAAAATAAAAGCAAAATACTGCAGGTGCTGGAAATCTGAAATAAAAACAAGAAATGCTGGAAATACTCAGCAGGTCTGGCAGATCTGTGGAGAGAGAAGCAGAGTTAACGTTTCAGGTCAGTGACCCTTCATCAGAACTAGCAAATATGGGTTCGATGGTAAAATTTGAATTCAATTAGTAAGAAATATGGAGTTAAAAAGCTACTCTAGTGGTGATCATGAAACCATTATTCATTGTTGTTAAAAACCCATCTGGTTCTCTAATGTCCTTTAGGGCAGGAAATCTGCAGTCCTTACCTGGTCTGGCCTACATGTGACTCCAGACCCACAGCAATGTGGTTGACTCTTACATGCCCTCTGAAATGACCGAGCGAGACACTCAGTTGTATCAAACCACTACGAAGTCAAAGAAAAGGAATGAAACGGGACAGACCACCTGACATCAACCTAGGCACAGGAATGGACAACGGCAAACCCAACCCTGTTGACACTGAAAAGCCCTCCTTACTAACATCTGGGGGCTTGTTCCAAAATTGGGAGAGCTGTCCCATAGACGAGTCAAGCAATAGCCTGACATAGTCATACTCACAGAATCATACCCTACAGACAATATCCCATCACCATCCCTGGGCATCTCCTGTCCCACCAGCAGGACAGACAAACCAGAGGTGGTGGCGCAGTGGTTTACAGTTGGGAGGGAGTTGCCCTGGGAGTCTTCAACATCAACTCTGGACCTCATGAAGTCTCATGGCATCATGCCTAGGTTGATGCCAGATGGTCTGTCCAGTTTCATTCCCTTTCTTTGACTTCGTAGTGGTTTGATACAACTGAGTGTCTCGCTCGGTCATTTCAGAGGCAGTTAAGAGTCAACCACATTGCTGTGTGTTTCATCAACATGGGCAAGGAAGCCACCTGCTGATTACCACTCCCACCCCCCACCTTGGCTGATGAATCAGTGCTTCTCCATGTTGATCACCAATTGGAAGAAGCGCTGAGGGTAGCCAGGGCGCAGAATGTACTCTGGGTGGGGGACTTCAATGTCCATCACCCAGAGTGGCTCGGTAGCACCACTACTGACTGAGCTGGCCGAGTCTTAAAGGACATAGCTGCTAGACTGGGTATGCGGCAGGTGCTGAGGGAACCAACAAGAGGGAAAAACATACTTGACCTCATCCTCACCAATCTCCCCGTCACAGATGCATCTGTCCATGACAGTATTGGTAGCAGTGACCACCTCATAATCCTTGTGGAGAGGAAATCCTATCTTCACATGGAAGATACCCACCATTATGTTGTGTGGCACTACCACTGTGCTAAATGGGATAGATTTCGAACAGATCTAGCAACTCAAAATTGGACATCCATGAGGCGCTGTGGGCCATCAGCAGCAGCAGAATTGTACTCAACCACAATCTGTAAACTCATGGCCTGGCATATCCTCCACTCTACCATTACCATCAGCCAGAAGACCAACCCTGGTTCAATGAAGAGTGCAGGAGGGCATGCCAAGAGCAGCACCAGGCATACGTCAAAATGAGGTGTCAACATGGTGAAGCTACAACACAGGACTACTTGCATGCCAAACAGCGTAAGCAGCATGTAATAGACAGGGCTAAGTGATCCCACAACCAACAGATCAGATCTAAGCTCGACAGTCCTGCCACATCCAGTTGTGAATGGTGGTGGACAATTAAACTAAATGGAGGTGGTGGCTCCACAAATATCCCCATCCTCAATGATGGGGGAGCCCAGCATCCGTGCAAAAGCCAAGGTTGAAGCATTTGCAACAATCTTCAGCCAGAAGTGCCAAGTTGATGATCCATCTCGGACTCCTCCTGAGGTCCCAGCATCACAGATGCCAGACTTCAGCCAATTCGATTCACTCCGCATGATATCAAGAAACGACTGAAGGCACTGGGTACAACAAAGGCTATGGGTCCTGACAACATTCCGGCAATAATACTAAAGATTTGTGCTCCAGAACTTGCCGCGCCCCTAGCCAAGCTGTTCCAGTACAGCTGCAACACTGGCATCTACCCAGCAATGTGGAAAACTGCCCAGGTATGTCCTGTACACAAAAAGCAGGACAAATCCAACTTGGCCAATTACCCTATCAGTCTACTCTCGATCATCAGTAAAGTGATGGAAGGGGTCGTTGACAGTGCTACTGAGCGGCACTTGCTCAGCAATAACCTGCTCACTGAAGCTCTGTTTGGGTTCTGCCAGAGCCACTCAGTTCCTGACATCATTACAACCTTGGCCAAACATGGACAAAAGAACTGGACTGGAGGTGAGGTGAGAGTGACTGCCCTTGACATCAAGGCAGCATTTGACCGAGTATGGCATCAACGAGCCCTAGCAAAACTGCAGCCAATGGGAATTAGGGAAATCTCTCCACGAGTTAGAGTCACACCTATCGCAAAGGAAGATGGTTGTGGTTGTTGGAGGTCAATCATCTCAGCTCCAGGACATCACTGCAGGAGTTCCTCAGGGTAGTGTCCTAGGCCCAACCATCTTCAGCTGCTTCATCAGTGACCTTCCTTCAATCATAAGGTCAGAAGTGGGGATGTTTCGCTGATGATTGCACAATGTTCA
This sequence comes from Heterodontus francisci, assembly GCF_036365525.1. Classification (NCBI taxonomy): domain Eukaryota; kingdom Metazoa; phylum Chordata; class Chondrichthyes; order Heterodontiformes; family Heterodontidae; genus Heterodontus; species Heterodontus francisci. The sequence goes on along the minus strand of NC_090376.1, from coordinate 2,512,500 downwards.
GCACCATTCGCAACTCCTCGGATACTGAAGCAGTCCGTGTAGAAATGCAGCAAAACCTGAACAACATCCAAGCTTAGGCTGATAAGTGGTAAGTAACATTCGCACCACACAAGTGCCAGGCAATGACCATCTCAAACAAGAGAGAATCTAACCAACTCCCCTTGATGTTCATAGGAACATATGAATTAGGAGCAGAAGTAGACAATTCGGCCCCTCGAGCCTGCTCTGCCATTCAATAAGATCGTGATCTGATTGTGTCTCGAATTCCACACTCCCATCTACCCCGATAATCTTTGATTCCCTTGCTTAGCAAGAATCTATCTACCTCCGCCTTAAAAGTATTCAATGACCCCGCCTCCACCACCTTCTGAGGCAGAGAATTCCAAAGTTGCACAACCCTCTGAGAGAAAAAATTTCTCCTCATCTCTGTCCTAAAAGGGCGACCCCTAATTTAAAACAGTGTCCCCTAGTTCTGGACTCGCCCACAAGAGGAAACATCCCCTCGACATTCACCCTGTCAAGACCATTCAGGATCTTATAAACTTCAATCAAGTCTCCCCTCACTCTTCTAAACTCCAGTGAAAACATGCCCAGTCTGTCCAACCTTTCCTCATAAGACAACCCACTCATTCCAGGTATCAATCTAGTAAACCTCCTCTGAACCACCTCCAACGCATTCACTTCCTTCCTTAAATAAGGAGACCAAAACTACACACAGTATTCGAGATGTGATCTCACCAATGCCTGTATAACTGAAACATAACATCCTTACTTTTATTTTCAATTCCTCTAGTAATAAAGGATAGCATTCCATTAGCTTTCTTTATTACTTGCTGTACCTGTATGCTAACCTTTTGTGACTCATGCACTACAACCCCTAGATCCCTCCACACCTTGGAATTCTGCAGTCGTTCTCTGTTTAAGTAATACTCAGCTTTTTTATTCTTCCTGCCAAAGTGAACAACTTCACATTTTCCCACATTATACTCCAACTGCCAGATTTTTGCCCACTCACTCAACCTATCTATATCAGTCTACAACTTCCTTATGTCCTCTTCACAACATACTTTTATTCATTTTTTAAGAGATACAGCACTGAAACAGGCCCTTCAGCCCACCAAGTCTGTGCCGACCAACAACCACCCATTTATACTAACCCTGCAGTAATCCCATATTCCCTACCACCTATCTAGGTACACTAGGGGCAATTTACCTATTAACCTGCAAGTCTTTGGCTGTGGGAGGAAACCGGAGCACCCTGCAAAAACCCACACGGTCACAGGGAGAACTTGCAAACTCCGCACAGGCAGTACCCAGAATTGAACCCGGGTCCCTAGAGCTGTGGTGCTAACCACTGTGCCAGCCTGTGTCGCTTTCCTACCTGTCTTTGTGTCATCTGCAAATTTAGCTACCAAACCATCGCTCCCTTCATCTAAGTCATTGATATAAATTGTAAAAAGTTGAGGCCCCAGCACAGACCCCTGCAGGACTCCACTCGTCACATCCTGCCAATCAGAAAAGGACCCATTTATGCATACTCTGTTTTCTGCCAGCCAATCTTCTATCCATGCTAATATGTTACCCCCTAAACCATGAAATCCTACTTTGCGCAATAACCTTTTATGTGGCACCTTGTCAAATACCTTCTGGAAATCCAAGTACAGTACGTCAATAGGCTCCCCTTTATCCATAGCGCGTTACTCCTTCAAAGAACTCCAATAAATTGGTTAAACATGATTTCCCTTTCACAAAACCATGCTGACTATTCCCGATTACCTTGAGTTTTTCTAAGTGTCCAGCTATAGCTTCCTTATTGATTGATCTAACACCTTCCCCACGACAAACGTCAAGCTAACTGGCCGATAGTTACCTGTTTTCTGCCTTCCCCCCCCACCCCCCCCCCTTTGAATAGAGGGGTTATATTTGCGTCTTTCCAGTCTGATGGAACCTTTCCAGAATCTAGTGAATTTTGAAAAATTAACACCAACACATCTACTACCACATTAGCCACTTCTTTTAAGACCCTATGATGAAGCCCATCAGAACCCGGGGACTTGTCGGCCCACAGCTCCATCGGTTTGGTCAGTACCACCTCCCTGGTGATTGTAATTTCACCAAGTTCCTCTCTTCCTTCCACCTCCTGATTTACAGCTATTACTGGAATGTTTTTTGCATCCTCTATAGTGAAGACAGAAGCAAATTATTTGTTCATTTCATGCGCCATTTCCTTATTATCGATTAACTCCACATTCTCACTCTCTAGAGGACCAACACTCACTTTACTTACTCTTTTCCTTTTTAAATACCTGTAGAAACTCTTGCTATCCGTTTTTACATTTCTAGCTAGCTTCCTCTCATACTCTAACTTCCTTCTCCTGATTAACCTTTCAGTCATTCTCTGCTGTTCATTACATTCTGATCTTTGCACAATTATATGCCTTTTCCTTAAGTTGGATGTTTTCTTTAACTTCTTTAGTTAACCATGAATGGTGGGTCCTCCCCTTAGAATTTTTCTTTATAGCAGGAATATACTTATCCTGAATTCCTCATCCAGGTTACTTTGCCAATCTGATTTTTCCAGTTTATGTGGAGATTAAAATCACCCATGATTATTGCCGTCCCATTATCACAAGCATCCAATATTTCTTCTTGGATACTTCATTCTATATTGTGGTTACTGTTAGGGGGCCTGTAGACCATTCGCACTAGTGACTTCTTTCCCCTACTATTCCTCATCTCCACCCAAATCAATTCCACATCCTGATCTCCTGAATCAAGGTCATCTGTAACTATTCACCAATGCCATCTTTGATTAACTGTGTTACCCCTCCACCTTTACCTCGCTTCCTATTCTTCTTGAATGTCATATACCCCTCAATATTGAGGACCCAATCCTTGTCATCCTGTAGCCATGTCTCCGAATTGGCTATCAGATCATATTTATTTACTTCACAGTGCGCTATCAGTTCTTCTACTTTGTTATGAATGCTATGTGCATTCAGATACAGAGCCTTTAGTTTTGTCTTTTTGTTATCCTTGTAACATCGAGTCTTGACAGTTGGTGTGTTATTAGGTTTTTCTCTGTGTCCCTTCCTACCATTCTCTGGCCTTCATTTCCCATATTACTATTCTGCTGTCCTGCCTTGACTCTAACCCTTGGTTTGTTACAATACCCAGGCCTGATCCCTCACCCACCCTCCCCCCCCCCCCCCCCCCCCGGTTAATTTAAAGCCGTCTCTACTTCCCTAGTTATACAGTTTGCTCGAACACTGGGCCCAGCACAGTTCAGGTGCAGACCATCCCAATGGTACAGCCCCCACTTTCCCCAGTGCCCCACGAGCTGAATGGCATTACCATTGCTGAATCCCCCACCATCAACAACCTGGGGGTTATCAACCTGCTTGATTGACACCCCATCCACCACCTTCAACATTCACTCCCTCCTGGAACTCCCGTCCTAACAGCACTCGATGGTACCTACCCCACATGGACTGCAGTGGTTCAAGAAGGCAGCTCACCACCACCTTCTCAAGGGCAATTAGGGATGGGCAATAAATGCTGGCCTGGCCAGGGACGCCCACATCTCCTTAACGAATAAAAAAAAACAGTGTTTTCTGTGACCCTCTGTCCTATCAACACCTCGTTATCTCTTGCCCCACCCCCGCTTTACTCGCTTAAAACCTATTACATTTCTAATATTTGCCAGTTCTGATGAAGGGTCACTAACCTGAAATGTTAACTCTGCTTCTCTCTCCACAGATGCTGCCAGATCTGCTGCGTATTTCCAGCATTTCTTGTTTTAATTTCAGATTTCCAGCATTTGCAGTATTTTGCTTTTATAAAAAAAAATCAGTGTTTGCCATGTCAAGCAACCACAATGTCAAATCTTCCTGATCCTCTTGTGATGTCTGAACTACCTCCAGGACCAGGGATTGAAGTCAGTGTTGATTTCACGGGTTTGCCCACAGGTGAACACCTGCTTGTTGTCACTGCCGACGACAGCAGATTCCCAATCGTGGAATTAGTTTTGTCAACTTCAACAAAAGCAGTTATTCCAAAACTTGACCTGATCTTCATTTTGTTTCGGATCCCTCAAACAGTAAGAAGTGACAATGGACTCCCAATCAATGGCGATGAGTTTAGCAAATTTGCAAACTACCTCGGGTTCAATCATTGGAAAATCACATGCCATTGGCCAAGAGCTCATGGAGAAGTCAAGAGATTTATGCAGATCTTGAAAAAAGTGATAAGTACAGCTGAGAACAAGTCATGGAAGCAAGAGGTAGATCACTTCCTTCATAATTACAGAGTGACTCCTCACTGGATTACTGGAAAACCTCCAACAACACTCATCTTTTCACATCCTACACACACAGGTCTACCTGAGCTACCCTGTGGAGCTAATGATCAACATGTAGGTGATCGCGATCGAGCACAGAAAGATCGAATGAAAGTACATGCAGAACGAAACATGAAACTTAGAGCTCCATTGCTAAAGCCGGAGATAAAGGACTTGTGAAATGTGAAGGTCACGTTGAAAAAAAACAACCTCTTATGACATCCAACCATTTCTAGTGACCAACGCTAAAGGATCAATGATCACTGCTAAACGCGATTCACAAATCATCACAAGAAATGCGTCATTATTCAAAGCACTGAAAACACCACTCACAAACATTGAATCCAATTCGACATTGACATCTCAGATGAAGAACATGAGTCAAATGAGACCACATCTGATGTTAGATGATATCCCACTCGAGAGAGAAATCAACAACCTTACTTTAAGTGACTGTGGGGAGTGGGGAGCCTGTGGAATTCACTACCACAGAAAGCAGTTGAGGCCAAAACATCGTATGTTTTCAAGAAGAAGTTAGATATAGCTCTTGGGGTGAAAGGGATCAAAGGATATGGGGGAAAGTGGGAAGAGGCTACTGAATTGGATGATCAGCCATGATCATAATGATTGGTGGAGCAGGCTCGAAGGGCCGAATGGCCTACTCCTGCTCCTATTTTCTATGTTTCTATTTTGCTGATGAGCAACAAACATGAGCAAAGTGGTTGGGTTTTCCACAGACTTTACACTGTTTACCACTGTCATTACCACTGATACTGTCCGGTGTGGGTAAGCACCACCACAATGGAAACATTCTTTGGATAAGTCACAACTCTGTGAGACAGCTGTTGTTGCTTTGCAGTTGGTTTCCTGGCACATGAGTGATGAATGATGTTCCCAGGAGTTGAGATTGGAGTATGGTAGTTACTGTTAGCAGCCTCAACTTCAGTAGCTCTGGACTCTGAAAGCGATGGTGATCTTGCTAACTCCAACAGCTCTGACAGCTTTCTGTCTTTCTCTGGTGCTTTTTGGCATAATTGACTGGAGAGACAGCCTTTGACTATTTGTATTTTGACTTCCCATTGATGTTCAGCATCACCGAAGTCACATTTGGTTGCTAGTTGCCTCGAATGCATGCAATATTGGTCAATTCACAGAATTGTTACAGCACAGAAGGAGGCCATCGTGTCTGCACTGGCTCTCCAAAAGAGCAGCTTGTGCAATTCCATTCCCCTGCCATCTCCCCATAACTCTGCACATTCTTCCTTTTCATATAACTGTCCAATTCCCTTTTGAATGTTTCAATTGAACCTGCCTCCACCACGTTCTCAGGCAGTGCATTCCAGACCTTAACCACTCACTGTGTGACTCATAGAAAGATACAGCACTGAAACAGGCCCTTTGGTCCACCAAGTCTGTGCCGACAATAGCCACCCATTTATACTAATCCTACATTAATCCCATATTCCCTTTCCACATTCTGCTACCACCTACCTACACCAGGGGCAATTTACAATGGCTTGTAGGTTACAGCACTTCAGGTGCACATCCAGGCACTTTTTGAATGAGTTGAGGGTCTCTGCCTCAACTACCCTTTCAGGCAGTGAGTTCCAGACCCCCACCACCCTCTGGGTGAAAAGGTTTTTCCTCATCTCCCCTCTAATTTTTCTACCAATCACTTTAAATCTATGCCCCCCAGTCACTGATCTGTCTGCTAAGGTGAATAGACCCTTCACCTCCACTCTATCCAGGCCCCTCAAAATTTTGTACATTTCAATCAGATCTCCCCTCAGCCTTCTCTGTTCCAAGGAGAACAACCCCAGCCTATCCAATCTTTCCTCATAGCTGCATTTTTCCAGTCCTGGCAACATCCTCGTAAATCTCCGCTGTACCCTCTCTAGTGCAATTACATCCTTTCTGTAATGAGGTGACCAGAACTGCACACAGTACTCAAGTTGTGGCCTAACCAATGAGTTATACAGTTCCAGCATAACCTCCCTGCTCTCTTATTCTATACCTCGGCTAATAAAGGAAAGGATTCCATATGCCTTCGTAACCACCTGTCCTGCTACCTTCAGGGATCTGTGAACATTCACTCCAAGGTCCCTCACTTCCTCTACACTTCTCAGTATTTTCCCATTACTCGTGTATTCCTTTGCCTTGTTTGACCTCCTCAAATGCATCACCTCACACTTCTCCAAGTTGAATTCATTTGCCACTTTTCTGCCCATCTGACCAGACCATCAATATCTTCCTGCAGCCTACAGCTATCCTCCTCGCTATCTACCACACGGCCAATCTTTGTGTTGTCTGCAAACTTCTTGATCATGACCCCTACATTTACATCCAGATTGTTAATATACACCACAAAAAGCAGGGGACCTGGTACTGAGCCCTGCGGAACACCACTGGAAACAGCCCTCCAGTCGGAAAGAGCAGAAGAGTGGGACTAATTGGATAGCTCATTCAAAGAACTGGCACAGGCACGATGGGCCGAATGGCCTCCTGTGCTGTAAGATTCTACAATTCTAAGAATTGACCGAAATAAATGGTTCTCCAATGAACCTCAGGATGTACCTACAACACCACAGCTGCATCTTAGAAGCAGAATACTGCATTATGGGTGACAGGACTTTCTTTTATTCTTCTATGGGACATGTGCATCACAGGCCATCCCAGCATTTGTTACCCATCCCCAATTGAGTGTGAGGTGCTGGGTGTGAGTGTGAGTGTGAGGGGCTGGGTGTGAGTGTGAGGGGCCGGGTGTGAGTGTGAGAGGCTGAATGTGAGTTCAAGTGTGAGGGGCTGAGTGTGAGTGTGAGGAGCTGGGTGTGAGTAAGAGGTGTTGAGTGTGTGTGAGGGGCTGGATGTGAGTGTGAGAGGCTGAATGTGAGTTCGAGTGTGAGGGGCTGAGTGTGTGTTTGAGGGGCTGGGTGTGAGTGTGAGAGGCTGGGTGTGAGTGTGAGTATGAGGTGTTGAGTGTGTGTGAGGGGCTGGGTGTGAGTGTGAGAGGCTGAATGTGAGTTCGTGTGTGAGGGGGTGAGTGTGAGGGGCTAGTTGTGAGTGTGAGTATTAGGTGTTGAGTGTGTGTGAGGGGCTGGGTGTGAGTGTGAGAGGCTGAATGTGAGTTTGAGTGTGAGGGGCTGGGTGTGCGTGTGAGGGGCTGGGTGTGCGTGTGAGGGGCTGAGTGTGAGTGTGAGGGGCTGAGTGTGAGTGTGAGGGGCTGGGTGTGAGTGTGAGGGGCTGGGTGTGAGTGTGAGAGGCTGAATGTGAGTTTGAGTGTGAGGGGCTGGGTGTGAGTGTGAGTGGCTAGGTGTGAGTGTGAGGGGCTGGGTGTGAGTGTGAGAGGCTGAATGTGAGTGTGAGGGTTTGGGTGTGAGGGTGAGCAGCTGGGTGTGAGTGTGAGGGGCTTGGTGTGAGTGTGAGCGGCTGGGTGTGAGTATGAGGTGTTGAGTGTGTGTGAGGGGCTGGGTGAGAGTATGAGGGGCTGGATTTGAGTGTGAGGGGCTGGGTGTGAGTGTGAGGGGCTGGATTTGAGTGTGAGGGGCTGGGTGTGAGTGTGAGGGGCTGGGTGTGAGTGTGAGGGGCTGGGTGTGAGTGTGAGGGGCTGGGTGTGAGTATGAGAGGCTGAATGTGAGTGTGAGTGTGAGTGTGAGGGGCTGGGTGTGAGTGTGAGGGGCTGGATTTGAGTGTGAGGGGCTGGATTTGAGTGTGAGGGGCTGGATTTGAGTGTGAGGGGCTGGGTGTGAGTGTGAGGGGCTGGGTGTGAGTGTGAGGGGCTGGGTGTGAGTGTGAGTGTGATGGGGCTAAATGTGAGTGTGAGGGTCTGGGTGTGAGTGTGAGGGGCTGGGTGTGTGTGAGGCTCGGTGTGAGTGTGAGGGTCTGGTGTCAGTGTGAGGGTCTGGGTGTGAGTGTGAGGGTCTGGTGTGAGTGTGAGGGTCTGGTGTCAGTGTGAGGGTCTGGTGTCAGTGTGAGGGTCTGGGTGTGAGTGTGAGGGTCTGGGTGTGAGTGTGAGGGTCTGGGTGTGAGTGTGAGGGTCTGGGTGAGGGTCTAGATGTGAGTGTGAGGGGCTCGGTGTGAGTGTGAGGGTCTGGGTGTGTGTGAGGGTCTGGGTGAGGGTCTAGATGTGAGTGTGAGGGGCTCGGTGTCAGTGTGAGGGTCTGGGTGTGAGTGTGAGGGGCTCGGTGTGAGTGTGAGGGGCTCGGTGTGAGTGTGAGGGGCTCGGTGTGAGTGTGAGGGGCTCGGTGCGAGGGTCTGGGTGTGAGTGTGAGGGTCTGGGTGTGAGTGTGAGGGTCTGGGTGTGAGTGTGAGGGGCTGGGTGTGAGTGTGAGGGGACGATCTGATTGCAGCTTCAAGTCCATTTTCTCCCCTTCCCCCATAAACCTTGACTCCGTTGTGACACAGATTTAAGTTAATTGGTAAGAGAATGAATGGTGACATCAGGAAAACGTTTTTCACACAGTGAATGTTCCGGATCTGGAATGCACTGTCTGAGAGTGTGGTGGAGGCAGGTTCAGTGCGTGTTTAGGATCTGGAATGCACTGTCTGAGAGTGTGGTGGAGGCAGGTTCAGTGAATGTTTAGGATCTGGAATGCACTGTCTGAGAGTGTGGTGGAGGCAGGTTCAGTGAATGTTTAGGAGCTGGAATGCACTGTCTGAGAGTGTGGTGGAGGCAGGTTCAGTGCGTGTTTAGGATCTGGAATGCACTGTCTGAGAGTGTGGTGGAGGCAGGTTCAGTGAGTGTTTAGGATCTGGAATGCACTGTCTGAGAGTGTGGTGGAGGCAGGTTCAGTGAGTGTTTAGGATCTGGAATGCATTTTCTGAGAGTGTAGTGGAGGCAGGTTCAGTGAGTGTTTAGGATCTGGAATGCACTGCCTGAGAGTGTGGTTGTGACAGGTTTAGTGAATGTTTAGGATCTGGAATGCACTGTCTGAGAGTGTGGTGGAGGCAGGTGCAGTGTGTGTTTAGGATCTGGAATGCACTGTCTGAGAGTGTGGTGGAGGCAGGTGCAGTGTGTGTTTAGGATCTGGAATGCACTGTCTGAGAGTGTGGTGGAGGCAGGTGCAGTGTGTGTTTAGGATCTGGAATGCACTGTCTGAGAGTGTGGTGGAGGCAGGTTCAGTGAGTGTTTAGGATCTGGAATGCACTGTCTGAGAGTGTGGTGGAGGCAGGTTCAGTGAGTGTTTAGGATCTGGAATGCACTGTCTGAGAGTGTGGTGGAGGCAGGTTCAGTGAGTGTTTAGGATCTGGAATGCACTGTCTGAGAGTGTGGTGGAGGCATGTTCAGTGCGTGTTTAGGATCTGGAATGCACTGTCTGAGAGTGTGGTGGAGGCAGGTTCAGTGAGTGTTTAGGATCTGGAATGCACTGCCTGAGTGCGGTGGAGGCATGTTCAGTGAGTGTTTAGGATCTGGAATACACTGTCTGAGAGTGTGGTGGAGGCATGTTCAGTGAGTGTTTAGGATCTGGAATACACTGTCTGCGAGTGTGGTGGAGGCAGGTTCAGTGAGTGTTTAGGATCTGGAATGTACTGTCTGAGAGTGTGATGGAGGCAGGTTCAGTGTGTGTTTAGGATCTGGAATACACTGTCTGAGAGTGTGGTGGAGGCATGTTCAGTGAGTGTTTAGGATCTGGAATGCACTGTCTGAGAGTGTGGTGGAGGCAGGTTCAGTCAGTGTTTAGGTTCTGGAATGCACTGTCTGAGAGTGTGGTGGAGGCAGGTTCAGTGCGTGTTTAGGATCTGGAATGCACTGTCTGAGAGTGCGGTGGAGGCAGGTTCAGTGTGTGTTTATGATCTGGAATGCACTGTCTGAGAGTGTGGTGGAGGCAGGTTCAGTGCGTGTTTAGGATCTGGAATGCACTGTCTGAGAGTGTGGTGGAGGCAGGTTCAGTGAGTGTTTAGGATCTGGAATGCACTGTCTGAGAGTGTGGTGGAGGCAGGTTCAGTGAGTGTTTAGGATCTGGAATACACTGTCTGAGAGTGTGGTGGAGGCATGTTCAGTGAGTGTTTAGGATCTGGAATACACTGTCTGAGAGTGTGGTGGAGGCAGGTTCAGTGCGTGTTTAGGATCTGGATTGCACTGTCTGAGAGTGTGGTGGAGGCAGGTTCAGTGCGTGTTTAGGATCTGGAATGCACTGTCTGAGAGTGTGGTGGAGGCAGGTTCAGTGCGTGTTTAGGATCTGGAATGCACTGTCTGAGAGTGTGGTGGAGGCAGGTTCAGTGCGTGTTTAGGATCTGGAATGCACTGTCTGAGAGTGTGGTGGAGGCAGGTTCAGTGAGTGTTTAGGATCTGGAATGCACTGTCTGAGAGTGTGGTGGAGGCAGGTTCAGTGAGTGTTTAGGATCTGGAATACACTGTCTGAGAGTGTGGTGGAGGCATGTTCAGTGAGTGTTTAGGATCTGGAATACACTGTCTGAGAGTGTGGTGGAGGCAGGTTCAGTGCGTGTTTAGGATCTGGATTGCACTGTCTGAGAGTGTGGTGGAGGCAGGTTCACTCAGTGTTTAGGATCTGGAATGCACTGTCTGAGAGTGTGGTGGAGGCAGGTTCAGTGAGTGTTTAGGAATCAATTACTGCAGTACGGAGGGATGATATCTTCTAAGGTTCCTCATTTGGGTAGAACTTAATAACAAAAAGGGGGCAATCACTTGGCTGAGAATGTACTACAGGCCTCCAAACAGTCAGGGAGAGATAGAGGAGCAGATATGTAAGCAAATCTCAGAGAGGTGTTAAAAATAATAGGGTAATAATAGTAGGGGATTTTAACTTCCCCAATATTAACTGGGATAGTCTTCGTGCAAAAGGCTTAAAGGGGGCAGAATTCTTAAAATGCATACAGGAGAGCTTTTTGAGCCAGTACGTAGAAAGTCCTACAAGAGAAGGGGCAGTACTGGACCTAATCTTCGGGATTGAAGCCGGACAAGTGGTAGAAGTGTCAGTGGGGGAGCATTTCAGGGATAGTGACCATAACTCTGTACGATTTAAGGCAGTTATAGAAAAGTACAAAGGTGGACTGGAAATAAAGGTACTGAATTGGGGGAAGGCCAATTTCAATATGATAAAACAGGATCTGGCCAAAGTGGACTGGGAACAGCTACTTGTAGGAAAGTCTACATCAGACAGTGGGAGTCATTCAAAATGGAAATAGTGAGTGTTCAGAGCCAACCTGTACCCGTTAAGGTGAAGGGTAGGACTAACAGGCCCAGGGACCCCTGGATGTCAAGGGATATAGAGGTTTGGATCAGGAAAAAAAAGGAGGCTTATGGCAGATTCAGAGTGCTGAAAACAGCGGAGGCACTAGAGGAGTATAGAAAAAAGTAATTAGGAGAGCGAAGAGGGGACATGAAAAACATTGGCGGGCAAGCTAAAGGAAAATCCTAAGGCATTTTATAAGTATATTAAGGGCAAGAGGATAACCAGGGAAAGAGTAGGGCCCATTAGGGACCAAAGTGGCAATCTGTGTGTGGAGCCGGAGGACATAGGTGAGGTTTTAAATGATTACTTTTCATCTGTGTTCACTATGGAGAAGGACGATGTAGGTGTAGAGATCAGGGAGGTGGATTGTGATATACTTGAACAAATTAGCATTGCAATGGAAGAGGTATTAGTGGTTTTAGCAGGCTTAAAAATGGATAAATCCCCAGGCCCAGATGAGATGTATCCCAGGCTGTTATGTGAGGTAAGGGAGGAGATAGCAGGGGCTCTGACACAAATTTTCAAATCCTCTCTGGCCACAGGAGAGCTACCAGAGGACTGGAGGACAGCGAATGTGGTACCATTATTCAAAAAGGGTAGCAGGGATAAACCAGGTAATTACAGACCAGTGAGTCTAACATCAGTGGTTGGGAAGCTATTGGAAAAAATTCTGAGGGAAAGGATTTATCAGGGATAGTCAGCATGATCGTGTCTAACGAACGACTGAATTTTTCAAGGCGGTGACTAAATGTGTAGATGAGGTAGTCTACATGGACTTCAGTAAGGCTTTTGATAAGGTCCCGCATGGGAGATTGGTTAAGAAAGTAACAGCCCATGGGATCCAGGGCAATTGGGCAAATTGGATCCAAAATTGGCTTAGTGGCAGGAGGCAGAGAGTAATGGTTGAGGATTGTTTTTGCAAGTGGAAGCCTGTGACCAGTGGTGTACCACAGGGATCGTGCTGGGACCCTTGCTGTTTGTAGTGTAGATTAATGATTTAGATGTGAATATAGAAGGTATGATCAGTAAGTTTGCAGATGACATGAAAATTGGTGGTGTCGTAAATAGAGGAGGAAAGCCTTAGATTACAGGACGATATAGATGGGCTGGTAAGATGGGCGGAGCAGTGGCAAATGGAATTTATTCCTGAGAAGTGTGAGGTGATGCATTTTGGGAGGACTAACAAGGCAAGGGGATATACAATGGATGGTAGGACCCTAGGAAGTACAAAGGGTCAGAGGGACCTTGGTGTACTTGTCCATAGATCACTGAAGGCAGATAAGGTGGTTAGGAAGGCATATGGGATACTTGCTTTTATTAGCCAAGACATAGAATATAAGAGCAAAGAGATTATGATGGAGCTGGATAAAATGCTGGTTAGACCACAGCTGGAGTACTGTGTACAGTTCTGGTCACCACACTATAGGAAGGATGTGATTGCACTGGAGAGGGTGCAGAGGAGATTCACCAGGATGTTGCCTGGGCTGGAGCATTTCAGCTATGAAGAGAGACTGGATAGGCTCGGGTTGTTTTCCTTCGAGCAGAGAAGGCTGAGGGGAGACATAATTGAGGTGTACAAAATTATGAGGGACATTGATCGGTTAGATAGGAAGAAACTTTTTCCCTTAGTGAGGGGTCAATAACCAGGGGGCATAGATTTAAGGTAATGGGCAGGAGGTTTAGAGGGGATTTGAGGAAAATATTTTTCACCCAGAGGGTGGTGGATCTGGAACGCACTGCCTGAAGAGGTGGTAGAGGCAAAAACCATCACAACGTATAAGAAGTATGTAGATGAGCACTTGAAACACCATAGCATACAAGGCTACGGGCCAAGTGCTGGAAAATGAGATTAGAATAGGTGCTTGATGGCCAGCACAGACACGATGGGCCGAAGGGCCTGTTTCTGTGCTGTTTAACTCTATGACTCTATAAATACTGTGGCTACAAGAGCTAGGAATTCTGCATTGAATAACTCACCTCCTGACTCCCCAAAGCCAGTCCACCATCTACAAGGCACAAGTCAGGAGTGTGATGGAATACTCTCCACTTGCCTGGATGGGTGCAGCTCCAACAACACTCAAGAAGCTCGACACCATCCAGGACAAAGCAGCCCATTTGATTGGCACCCCATCCTCAAACATTCACTCCCTCCACCACCTAAGCACAGTGGCAGCAGTGTGAACCATCTACAAGATGCACCACAGCAACGCACCAAGGCTCCTTACACAGTGGCGCAGTGGTTAGCATCGCAGCCTCACAGCTCCAGTGACCCGGGTTCAATTCTGGGTACTGCCTGTGTGGAGTTTGCAAGTTCTCCCTGTGTCTGCGTGGGTTTTCTCCGGGTGCTCCGGTTTCCTCCCACAAGCCAAAAGACTTGCAAGTTGGTAGGTAAATTGGCCATTATAAATTGCCACTAGTATAGGTAGGTGGTAGGGAAATATAGGGACAGGTGGGGATGTTTGGTAGGAATATAGGATTAGTGTAGGATTAGAATAATTGGGTGGTTGATGGTCGGTACAGACTCGGTGGGCCGAAGGGCCTGTTTCAGTGCTGTATCTCTAAACTAAACCCGCGACCTCTACCATCTAGAATGACAAGGGCAGCAAATGCATGGGAACACCACCATCTGCAAGTTCCCCTCCAAATCACACACCATCCTGACTTGGAACTATATCATCGTTCCTTCAGTGTCACTGGGTCAAAATCCTGGAACTTCCTTCCTAACAGCACTGTGGGTGTACCTACCTCACATGGACTGCAGCGGTTCAAGAAGGCAGCTCACCACCACCTTCTCAAGGGCAATTAGGGATGGGTAATAAATGCTGGCCTGGCCAGCGATGCACACATCCCATGAATGAATAAAAAAAAGCCAAAGCCACTGAATATCCAGCACCCCACGGACACAACCACGGTAAACTGGTTGTTACCTGACTCAAAGAGGATATGCACCTTGTAATAGAGATCGGGAGGATGGTTATGGGGGTTCCCTGCTTTCTCTTCTGAAAGCACTGATTCAACTTGTAGTCCAGCTCTGTGGATTACAGACACCACCTGAGTGGCCATTCTTTGAGAGGGACTGAAGGCTGTTAAACTACAGGGAGCACCAGAGCTTGATCCTGATGTCCATACATGTGCATTTTACAGCAAGGGTCACTGGACAGTGATCAGGAGCAGGAACCCTGGCTGATATCCCATCTCTCTCTAACCCATGGGTCACTGGACAGTGATCAGGAGCAGGAACCCTGGCTGATTTCCCGTCTCTCTCCAACCCATGGGTCACTGGACAGTGATCAGGAGCAGGAACCCTGGCTGATTTCCTGTCTCTCTCGAACCCATGGGTCACTGGACAGTGATCAGGAGCAGAAACCCTGGCTGATTTCCCTCTCTCTATCTAACCCAGGGGTCACTGGACAGTGATCAGGAGCAGGAACCCTGGTCGATTTCCCCTCTCTCTCTAACCCAGGGGTCACTGGACAGTGATCAGGAGCAGGAACCCTGGCTGATTTTCTCTCTCTCTCTAACCCAGGGGTCACTGGACAGTGATCAGGAGCAGGAACCCTGGCTGATTTCCTCTCTCTCTCTAACCCAGGGGTCACTGGACAGTGATCAGGAGCAGGAACCCTGGCTGATTTCCCCTCTCTAGCCCAGGGGTCACTGGACAGTGATCAGGAGCAGGAACCCTGGCTGATTTCCCCTCTCTCTCTAACCCAGGGGTCACTGGACAGTGATCAGGAGCAGGAACCCTGGCTGATTTCCTCTCTCTCTCTAACCCAGGGGTCACTGGACAGTGATCAGGAGCAGGAACCCTGGCTGATTTCCCCTCTCTAGCCCAGGGGTCACTGGACAGTGATCAGGAGCAGGAACCCTGGCTGATTTCCCCTCTCTCTCTAACCCAGGGGTCACTAGACAGTGCAGGAGCAGGAACCCTGGCTGATTTCCCCTCTCTCTCTAGCCCAGGGGTCACTGGACAGTGATCAGGAGCAGAAACCCTGGCTGATTTCCCCTCTCGCTAACCCAGGGGTCACTGGACAGTGATCAGGAGCAGGAACCCTGGTTGATTTCCTCTCTTTCTTACCAGGGGAAATACGTCAGACTCAAGGTGAGTCACAGGTTACTGCTGTCACTCACTGACTCACCAGATGAGCTCTATTCTACCTCAATCCTCTGATGGGAGGAAATACTTAACAGGGAAATTATACACCAGTCATAAGGGAGAGTGTTTGGGAATATCAGACAAAATTAAGACCTATAAGAGGTGTTCAAAATTGAGGGGTTTTGATAGAGCAGGTAGGGAGAAACTGTTCACTCTGGCAAGCAGGTCAGGGACTTAAAATAATTGAACTAATATCTCTGTTTGTGGCTGGTGTCAAACTTTATTTTATAATCACTCCTGTAAAACACCTTGGGATGTTTTATTACATTAAAGGTGCTATATAAATATAAGTTGTTGTAATTGGTAATAGAACTGGAGGAGAAATGAGATTTTTTTTCCCACAGTCTCTGGAACACAACCTGAAAGAGTGGTGCACTGAGATTTCACAGGAAACTTTCAAAAGACACTTAGTCATGTAGTTGAAGAGAATTAATTTGTGGGGTTATGGGGAAGAAGCTGGATTGCGGGACTACATTGGGCGGCTCTTAGAAAGAGTCAGTACAGTCACAATGGGCCAAATGGCCACCTTTTGTGCTTCAACATTCTGATTCTAAAACCAAAACCATGGGACCAGCAGCAACAGAGGCACTGAGAAACTGCGAAAAACATTTACAAAGTTGCTACCAGAACTGACAGGTTATACCTTTCAGTAAAGATTGAACAGTCCGTAACTCTTTTCTCTATAAAAGAGAAGGCTGAGGGGGTTACTGATAGAGGCATTTAAGATTATGAAAGGGTTTTATAGGGAAGATGTTTCCACTTGTGGGGGAGAGACCAGAAATAGCAGCGATCAATATAAGTTAATCACGAATAAATCCAATCGGGAATTCAGGAGAAACTTCTTCACCCAGAAAGTGGTGAGAATGTGACATTTGTTACCACAGGGAGTGGTTGAAGCAAATTGCGTAAGGTGTATTTTAAGGGGAATCTGGATAAACACATGAAGGAGAAAGGAATAGAAAGATATGGTGATAGGGCGAGATGAAGAGGGGGTGGGAGGAGGATCATGCAGATGCTGACCTGTTGAGTTGAATGAGCAGTTTCTGTGCTGGTAGCTCCACATAACTGGCTCACCAACCTGCAAGAATTCTTTGTGAAGGCAACAAAGCTAAGAAATAAGGGTCATGGTATTTCCAGAAGGCATTCGAGAAAGTTCCACACGTGAGACTTTTAAAACTTCTGGAATTAATAACAATGCTTCACCATTGAAATGCATTGAACAGAGTGAAGATGCTGTGTTTCTGCAGTAGATTAGAAGTAAACTCACACCAGAAAATGAAATCTTGTCCATCTCAAGTACTCATAATGATGTGATAACTTCATTGCAGCCAAACAACCTCTCTGGTACAGAAAATCAGCTATTACGAGTATGGAGTCTCACTCCTTCAGGTTTTAATTGTTAGAGATTTTAAAAAGGTAACATTTTAAACTACATTTAAAAAACCTTTTTTTCCCCTCAATCCAGTCTTTATTCCTTTTTCTCTCCCTGATTTGACATTGAATTCACCCATTCTCACTTCTCAGTGCTGTTAACTTCACACTCCTTCAATCCGAATGGTTAAGGCAGTGATTCGCAGATCACCAATGGTCCTATTGCACCTGCCTTCATATGCCACTGTAAAAAAAACTCAATTAATGGGAAAATGTCACTACTTTTGATGAGATACCAATGAGGCGATGTCTGGTTCTACACTGGAACGCTTCAGTCCCACAGTCAGCTGATTCCTCCCCTTTGTTTTCAGCCCTACAAGTGTTGAAAATCCAATCTCACAGTTGTATGTAACTTAAATCTTGCTTATAAAACTACATTGTTGGTGCTCGTGCTTATGACTCAAACTGCTCACGTGGGAGCTGGTCTGGGTGTGTGATGTCACATGGTGGGGATGAGGGTCTGGCCTGTTTTCTCGTTTGGCTGCAGCCGTAAGTTGTGCATCAGTGACTTGCATTTTGGGCCAGCCCACGGACCATTTGGAGGTGTGAACCTGAGTTAAGAAACCGCCCTGTTGCTAACCCTGTTCACTCAGGTCCCAGATGCCCCAATTCCCTCACTGTACCGTTAGCAGCTCACACTTTCAGCCACTTGCCTTGCAAAAAAAAATTAAAGCACCTGAACGTGCAAGAGCAAGTCTAGCGAGCAGCGAATAGCATTACACGTCCTGCTGCAGCACATCATGATCTGGAACGCACAGTCTGAAAGGGCGGTGGAAGCCGATTTAATAATAACTTTCTAAAGGAAGAGGAGAAATTTCCAGGGCAATAGTGAAAGAGCAAGGAACTGGGACTAATTGGATAGCTCTTTCAAACATGGGTCAGCCTCGCCAGGGGTCCGTGACTGGAGATGAGAACTTTTCCTTTGTCTTCTTCTTGCAGACCAGCCTTTTTAAAAACATCGCAGTCAGTTTCACAGCTGACAGTTGCTAACAACGGGAATAACTATATCCCAACTTCAGACAGATTCGAGACTTTTTAAAAGCCCACCAGGAAACTCCAAATCTGTCCGAAGTTAGGAAATAGTTGTTCTCGCTGTCAGAAACTGTCAGCTGTGAAACTAACTGCAATGTTTTCTTTAAAAAAAACTGATCAACCATCTGCTGAGCATTCCCGCTCTCTGCAACTGAGAGAAAGGCGGAGAGAGAGAGACAGCGAGAGCGAGAAAGAGGGAAGAGAAGAGGCCAATCAGCCTGTCATGTCTGTGCCAGCCGAACAAACTAGCCGCCATCTAATCCCATTTTCTAGCACCTGGTCCGTAGCCTTGCCGGTTACAGCACTTCAGGTGCAGGTCCAGGTACATTTTAAAAGAATTGAGGGTTTCTGCCTCCACCACTGATCCGGGCAGTGAATTCCAGACACCCACCACCCTCTGGGTGAAAAAGTTTTTCCTCATATGCCCTCTAATCCTTCTACCTCAAATCTGTGCCCCGGGTAACTGACCTCTCCACTAGGGGAAACAGGTCCTTCCTGTCTACTCTACCTAGGCCCCTCATAATTTTGTACACCTCAATTAAGTCACCCCTCAGCCTCCTCTGTTCTAAGGAAAACAACCCTATCCAATCTTTCCTTATAGCTGCCACTTTCAAGCCCTGGTAACATTCTTGTAAATCTCCTCTGTACTCTCTCCAGAGCAATTATGTTGCTCCTGTAATGTGGTGACCAGAACTGTACACAATACTCCAGCTTTGGCCTAACCAGCGTTTTATACAGTTCCAGCATCACATCCCTGCATTTGAATTCTATACCTCGGCCAATAAAGGAAAGCATTCCATATGCCTTCTTCATCACTCTATCTACCTGTCCTGCCACCTTCAGGAACCTGTGGGAATGCACTCCAAAGTCTCTCACTTCTTCTACCCCTCTCAATATCCTCCCATTTATTGTGTATTCCCTCACTTTATTTGCCCTCCCCAAATGCATTACCTCACACTTCTCCGCATTGAATTCCATTTGCCACTTTTCTGCCCACTCAACCAAACCATTGATATCTTTCTGGAGTCTACAGCTGTCCTCTTCACTATCAACTACACGGCCAATTTTTGTGTCATCAGCAAATTTCCCAATCATGCCTCCCACATTTAAGTCCAAATCATTAATATATACCACAAACAGCAAGGGACCCAACACTCAGCCCTGTGGAACACCACTGGAAACAGCTTTCCATTCACAAAAACATCTGTCGACTACTACCCTTTGCTTCCTGTCCGTGAGCCAATTCTGGATCCAACCTGCCACATTCGCCTGTATCCCATGGGCTTTCATTTTACTGACCAGTCTGCCATGTGGGCTTTGTCAAATGCCTTACTAAAATCCATGTAGATCACATCCACTGCACTACCCTCATCAATCTTCCTTGTTACTTCCTCAAAAAACTCAATTTAGTAAGACATGACCTTCCCCAAACAAATCCATGCTGTCTATCCCTGATTAATCCATGCCTTTCTACGTGACAGTTTATCCTATCTCTCAGAATTGATTTTAGAAAGAAAAAGGGGGACCGAGAAAGGGGGACCGTGAGAGAGAGAAAAAAAGGGGGACCGAGAGAGAGAGAAAGGTGGACCGAGAGAGAGAAAGGGGGACCGCAGAGAGGGGGGAGGGAGGGAGGGAGAGAGGGAGGGAGGGACAGAGAGAGCGCGATCAAGAAAGTAAATCAATACAATAGTCTTCGCATTTAAGTATTCTTCACAAAAATGTACATTTGCTGTGGTTTTGATTAATAATAAGATAAATCTAATGCCTTTATCTTTCCATAATTGTCTCACGTAAAACAAAAATTGTAATGTGCCCCCCACACCGTGCGAGCAGGTTGGACAACCCTGGTCTACACTCACCCGAAGGGACAGACGGGGCCTTAGTTAGAGATGTGGCAAGCTTTAGTTACCTAGTTGCAGGGTTTGTGACCAACAGTTTAAATCTATGACAGAATGAATCAACTTGGGCAGTGATTCATTGCAAGAAAGCAGACTCATGAATTGACAAAAGACTGTTTATTGCATGTCCATGAAACACTACGCGGTGATAACAAAGAAACATTACAGACAGGCAGCTTCAGTCCTCAGTGTGCACAAACAAGCAAAGGTGCTCAAACCACCAATTCTCACACTCAGCTCACACACACAATGTGCAATATCTGTTATTTGTGCAAATTTTCAAGTTCATCAAAGTGAAAGACATGAGTGCAGGAACAACGGAAAATATTTCAACCACTTCCAGGCCAGGTACAGCACGGGGGTTAGATACAGAGTAAAGCTCCCTTTACACTGTCCCCATCAAACACTCCCAGGACAGGTACAGCACTGGGGTTAGATACAGAGTAAAGCTCCCTCTACACTGTCCCCATCAAACACTCCCAGGACAGGTACAGCACAGGGTTAGATACAGAGTAAAACTCCCTCTACACTGTCCCCATCAAACACTCCCAGGCCAGGTACAGCACGGGGTTAGATACAGAGTAAAGCTCCCTCTACACTGTCCCCATCAAACACTCCCAGGACAGGTACAGCACTGGGGTTAGATACAGAGTAAAGCTCCCTCTACACTGTCCCCATCAAACACTTCCAGGCCAGGTACAGCACTGGGATTAGATACAGAGTAAAAAAAAGGAAAAAAAAAAAAAAACAGGGGTTAGATGCAGAGTAAAGCTCCCACTACACTGTCCCCATCAAACACTCCCAGGACAAAAAAAAGAAAAAAAAAAACTGGGGTTAGATACAGAGTAAAGCTCCCTCTACACTGTCCCCATCAAACACTTCCAGGCCAGGTACAGCACAGGGGTTAGATACAGAGTAAAACTCCCTCTACACTGTCCCCATCAAACACTCCCAGGCCAGGTACAGCACGGGGTTAGATACAGAGTAAAGCTCCCTCTACACTGTCCCCATCAAACACTCCCAGGCCAGGTACAGCACGGGGTTAGATACAGAGTTAGCTCCCTAAAAAAATAAAAAATAAAAAAAAAACAGAGTTGGCTGCTGGCTAAGTGGAGTGTTGACTGCTGCTTGCAGCAACGAGCCTCAGCTGAGAGTGCTGGTGGCAGTTGGAGGTTGCAGAGGTGGAGAGAGGAGCTGGACTGAGCAAGGCAGAGCAGTTACAACCAAGCAGGAGGAAAGCTTCAACAACACTCACCATTAAAGAGAAGAAAGAGACATTTTTGTTGGAAACAAGGCTTTGTCTGGAGGTAATAAAAACAAGAAATGCTGGAACCACTCAGCAGGTCTGGCAGCATCTGTGAAAAGAGAAGCGGAGTTAACGTTTTGGGTCAGTGACCCTTCTTCTGCTTCTCTTTTCACAGATGCTGCCAGACCTGCTGAGTCGTTCCAGCATTTCTTGTTTTTATTTCAGATTTCCAGCGTCCGCAGTATTTTGCTTTTATTTGTCTGGAGGTGGGTGCTGAACATTAGTAATTTGCTTTGCCTTGGACTGTTGGGGGAGGAACAAGTGGCCGGAACAACAAGGGGTGGGGCTGCCAATTCAGCAGGAACCTGTGCTGCTGCAACAAGCACACAGGGAAGCTCCCTCCCCACCCCAATTGCCCAGCCTGGGTCAGCTGAAGCTGCCCGGCTAAACAGACGGAAGGGGATAAATAGTGCCTGGGCAGCTTCAGCTGACCCAGGTGAAGACGCCTCCCCCAACCAGAAGACCAAGTGTGCTGGCAGAGACTGTTTCAAGTGTGCTGTGTGCACCACCTCCAGAAAAGAAAGTCATCCCTTACAGCCTGCCTTTCCCTCTTCTCTATTCCCTCAGCCTCTCCCCTAACCTGTTGTTTGTTTGTTTGTGAATCATCAAGTTATTTACAAGCCTACAATTTGGGGTGGGTTTAGCTCTCAGACCCATGGCAAGCCCTTCATCACCGGTGGCGGGGCCCTCTACAACCTATGCAGCTGCAGCCTCTGTGGCTGCCCATGTGGCCCCATCACCCTTTAAATTAATAATATCCAGCCATGGGGTGAAGAGCTATCCCCACCCCAACATGTCCATTCAGGCCTGTGTGAAGGCAATGGTCGAGGTTGTCGGCCCCTCGGCCATTGTTGCGGCCTCAAAGATGTACGGAAAGGCTGTGTTCTTTTTGAAGACCGAGCGGGCCGTGTCCCTGGCCCTGAGTAAGGGGCTCACTGTGGGGGGACCTTCCTGCCTGTGGATCCTCTGGGGGCCACTGCGCAGCGGATAATGTTAACCAATGTCCCACCCTTCATTCCTAGTGAGCTCCTCCTCCCCCACCTGCACCATCTGGGGGAGGTGAGGTCGGGGATCACAACAGTCCCACACGGTCTTCGGGAAAACAGCTTCCGGCATGTGTACTCATTCCACCGCCAGCTATTTATGCAGCTGGCGCGGGAGGTGGTCTCGGAGGGCCAATTTAATGTGGATTTCCAGGGGGTGGCCTACCACGTCTTCTGGACCTCGGACGGGGTGCGGTGCCGTGCCTGCAAGGGGGTGGGGCACGTTCGTAAGAACTGCCCCAAACTCCCGGCTGCCAACTCCATCTCGGCAGCCCAGGGTGGCGCCTGTGCACATCCTTCCACTCCCCCCATACATCCAACAGACACCGCTCAGTCGGTTCCGGAGGCTGTGGTTTTCACAGCCTCCGGCGGGGAGGGGAGTGCCCGTCCGAGAGGAAGGAAGGCGCGGAGCAAAAATATATAGCGAGAGGTGCGTCCCCTGGACACCGTGACACAACCCGAGCCTGAGCTCAGCCCAAGGCCCGTTCCCACGGAATCCACCTGTCCCAGGGCTGGGCTCAGGCCAAGGCCCAGGGTAACTAAAAAAGAGGGTGCGGAGGCCTCTGAGCCCTAGAGGGAGAAAGAGGAGAAGGCACCCCTCCACAGAGGTAACAAGGGGCCCTGAGGTGCAGGGTCCATAATGTTGGAGGGGAGCTGTCTCCTGGTTCAGGTCCACATGTCCCCCCCTGCAAGCACCAGCAACATCAAGGCCAAAAAACCTGAGCAGGAGTTCCCGATTCCTCAGGATGGAGGGGAGGATGAGGCCCCACTACATGCAGCCCCTCCGGGGGAAGCCAGCGGAGTCCTGCTTGTGGTGGGGGAGCCTGGGGACGCCTCCCATTCTGCCACTGGGTCGGGTGCCCTGAGTGGAGGGGAGGGCGAGGCCCAGAAGGGTCGGCCCTCCCAGCCAGAATCCACTCACAACCAGGAGACACCCGACCCTGTTACAATTGGAAAATTTTGTCGCATCTGCTGGGTCTGTGGGTGCTGGCAGAGCGGGAGATGGCCTCCTCTCTCCATCTCCAGTCTCAGCTCCGGCTGGATTTCTGGAGTCGGGAACATTCGTCTCCCCTGGACCGCTCATTGGCCTGGGGACGGAGGTGGAGGGGGGTCCTGAGCCGCTGGCGCCCACAAGCTCCAGTTCCATCTTAGAACCCAGAGAGGACTCCTCCGCCATCGATCCTGGGGGTGGGATCGTGACGGAGGCAGGACCAGCTGGAACGGCCAGGACGTCTGCCCCACAGTGTGTGGTAGATGTGTCGGCCACTGGCGGTGACGACCTGGAGGAGGATGGGGATT
Organism: Heterodontus francisci; assembly: GCF_036365525.1. Taxonomy (NCBI): domain Eukaryota; kingdom Metazoa; phylum Chordata; class Chondrichthyes; order Heterodontiformes; family Heterodontidae; genus Heterodontus; species Heterodontus francisci. Next base: position 2,488,809 of record NC_090376.1, on the reverse strand, counting down.
CGGTGTGGGGCACGGAGGAAGACCTTGATTCCATCACTAGTGAGGTGGTGGAGTCCCTCGTGCCTCCCACCGAATCTCCTCTCATCCCCACGGTGGAACTCTAGGATTTCCTCGCGGCTTGCAGGGATTGCCGCAATAAAGTTCAGCTGGCCCTCGGCCGTTGGTCGAATCTGGCGCTAATCATCCAGTCCATCCATGCCGCCCTCAAGAAGGAGGGGAAGGGTGTGGATGTGAAACTGGTTGAGAAGCGCCGGTTTAATGTGTTCCTCAATGGGTTGCTGGGGGAATGGAAGGCGAGGTACACATTCACTCCCTCCTCACAGTAAGGTGTCGGTGATGGGAACAAAGTACTTTTGACATGAAGATAACCATAGCCAGCCTCAATATCAATGGTGGCAGGGGGTCTCACTGCAGATTTCACAATCTCTCAGTCCTCAGGGAAGGGAGATACGCGGTGAGCCTTCTGCAGGAAACCCACACCGTTCGGGAAACTAAGCCACCTGGCTCCTGGAATGGCAGGGTGGGGTCTACGAGTTCCGAAGAAGGGTCACTGACCCGAAACGTTAACTCTGCTTCTCTTTTCACAGATGCTGCCAGACCTGCTGAGTGGTTCCAGCATTTCTTGTTTTTATTTCAGATTTCCAGCATCCGCAGTATTTTGCTTTTATCTACATGAGTCACCTCACCCCATTTCTAGTGGGGTGGTTATCTTGTTGGCCCCGACTTTTCAGCCGGAGATCTTGGGAGGTCAAGGAGCTTGTGCCAGGCTGCTTACTCCACCCTTGCTCCATTCGCCTGGGTAGCATGCCACTCCACTTTGGGGGGATTTTAACTGTACCCTCGAGGTGAGGGATCGCTCCGGTCCCAGCGAGGCCAAGCACTGACAGAGAAGTTGAGGGAACTGATCAGCTCCCTCAACTTAGTGGACGAATAGCGAAATCTCCATCCCGACTCCAGCGCCTTCACATTGAGGTCTGGAGGGCCGGGGGGGGGGGGGGTCCCGAATCGACTGCCTCTACATTTCGCAGGCATACGTCTCCCACAGCTGGGCAGCCTCCATGCGGCTGGTACCGGGCTCGGACCACCACCTGGTGTGGGAGGAATGCGCTCCGCTCCTCACATGGGCAGAGTCCGCGTACTGGCACTTTAACAACCGGCTGCTGGAGAATGAGTGATTCTGGGCCAACTGGAGAAGGAAGCGGGGGGCTTCCCCTCCTTGAGGCTATGGTGGGATGTGGGCAAGATTCACATCCGTGTCTTCTGTCAGGAGTACGCGAAGGGGTCGACCAAGAGGCAGGAAGCCAAGATCGGGTGCCTGGAGAGGGATGTGCTCGACTTGGAGTCCCCCCTCAGTCATGCCGTCGTGGACCCGGCCCTGTGGCAGGTGTACAAAGAGAAGGGCACACTGAGGGACCTGCAGCTCATAGGGTCCCGAGGCGCGTACGTGAGGTCGCGGATTCAGATCCTGGAAGATTTGAACCGCGCCTCACCCTTCTTCTACTCACTGGAAAAATGGCGTGGGGTCCGTAAGCAGCTCGTCCAGCTGCTGGCCAATGACGGATCATCCGTCACGGATCTGGTGAGAATGGGCCTTTTGGTCCGTACCTACTATGGCACATTGTTCTCTCCGGATCCGTCCAGCGAGGACGCTTACGCCATTGAGCTGCTCCTCAGAGTCACAGATCCCGTTGACTTGTGGAGGATGCGCGACTGCCAGCAGACCTTTTCTGCCGCGTCCTCCGCGAGGATCAATTGGGAGAAATGTTCCGGACATCTGGTGGGTCAGTGGCGGGTGGACTCCCTCCTGGAGAAGTTAACACCTTTTGTGTGGAGCACCACGCACCTCCTCTATCTGTGAGTCCACCTTAGCCCCGCTGAGGAAGCCTGGCCGGCAAATTGGCAGGAGTTGGAGGCGGAAGTCACCACTCGGCTGGGGCACTGGACAAGACTGCTCCGAATGCTTTCCTACAGGGACCAAGCGCTGGTCATAAACCAACTGGTGGCCTCGATGCAGTGGTCACTTTGGCCCCGCCCCCTGCATTCGCCATCAAGATCCAGAAGAAGCTAGTCAATTTTTTCTGGGGCAAGAGGAAACACTGGGTCTCTGCCGCAGTCCCGAGTCTCCCGATTGAGGAGGGCGGCCAGTTGCTAATGTGTGTCCGCACCCAGGCTGCGGCTCTCCGCCTTCAGACCCTGCAGAGATACCTGTACGCGAGCGTCCTCACAGATGGTGTGCGCTGGCGACGTATTTTTTCAAGACGACACGGAGCTCCTGGCGGAGAATGTTAGCCATGCCTCTGAGGGAGTTGCCTGTATTTTACCGGGATCTATTAGCGTCTGGAACGTGGTCACCTCCAGTGAGGGCACTCCCCCGCTAGCGGAGGAGAGTGCCTTGGCTGTCCAGGCGGCCGACTCCGGGGACGGACCGGCAGGCGGAGGAATAGCCAAAGCCCCTGGGATGCCCCTCACTGCGGGTGACATGGGGGCACGGGAGCGCGGAGCACTCCGGGCCGAGCTGACCTCATTGGACCCAGGCTCCGAAACCCTCCTCAGGAGCCGGTCTCGCACAAACCGAGCCACCTCTCGGAAATGCCCTCCGTGCCATTCCAATCAGCGCGGAGGGGTTTCCTGCACAGGCTGCTCCTGCACACTCTCCACTTCCTCGCCCTTGTCAGCCGGCCGGACACGCCCTGGTGCTCCGCATTGCCATCTGGCGGCGAGGGGAAACCCCGGTGAAGGTCTAAGTGGGAGTCTTCCCCCTTTACATCAGGGACCTGGGGTGGAGGGTGCTGCACAGGGCAGTCCCGTGCAATAGACTTTTAAGTAGGTTCACGGACTCCCAGGCCACCTGTACTTTCTGCGGCCTGGATGAGTCCGTGTTCCATGTATATATGGAGTGTGTGAGGTTGCAGCCCCTCTTTGAGTATTTGAAGGGGCTGCTCCTCAAATTCTGGCTGCACTTCAGTCCCACACTCCTGATCTTTGGTCACCCGGTGCGGAGGGGCGTGGGCCGGGAGGAGGATCTCCTCGTCGGTCTGCTCCTGGGCCTGGCCAAGGTGGCAATTCACAGGTCCAGGCTGCGGATCGTCAGGGCATCCATCCTCCCTGATTGTCTGCCCCTCTTCCGTGGTTATGTTCGCGCCCGGGTGTCCCTGGAGGAGGAGCATGCGGTGTCCGCCGGTACGCTTGAGGCCTTCCGCTACTAGTGGGACTGCAGTGCATCGTGGATGCAGAGAATGGCATTTTAATTTGAGTTTTTCGTTTATTTTTTTTTTTAAAACAGGGCTAGATACGGAGTAAAGCTCCCTCTGCACTGTCCCAAAAATCCCCCACCTCAGAACACCCTGAATTGCACAACTGTAGGATTTCCCAGACTAGCAGTCTATCAGCTCGAAGAGACAGGAGGCTCACACACACAAAGGGTAACGGAAATGTGAAAACCTTGCCTCAAAAGACTGTGGATGCTGCAGGTCAATTGGAGCTTTCAGAACTTAAGTGATATGGTGCAAAGGCAGGTCAATAGAGTTAAGATTCAGATCAGCCATGATCTAATTGAAGAGTGGAGTAGGTTTGTGGAGCTGAATGTCCTCCTCCTGTTCCGACATTCCCCATCAAGGAGCACAGTAAGAATGGGCTCAGAATGGGAGAAGTAACAGATACCCATGGGACCCACACCCAGAATCAGGTGGGGAGACAAAAACAATCCAAGTTGTACAAGGACACTAGGGTTTGGTGTAAGCAGGAGCCTGCAGTGACCTGGTATCATTGTCCTGCAACTGCTGTTCCGTGACTGAAAACAGCCTGATGCCGTGACCCCTCACTCCCCCAACTCTCACTTTGACTCCAGTACTCCACTGGCCTGAGAGCCGCATAATGTCCAGCCCGTCACTCCGAGGCCACGCTGTAATGTCCAGTCCGTCACTCCGAGGCCACGCTGTAATGTCCAGTCCGTCACTCCGAGGCCATCCCGTAATGTCCAGCCCGTCACTCCGAGGCCACTGCCTGTCATCAAGAGGATTGATTAAAAGTTTATTGAATGGACTGCTCCAAAATTAAATATTTGATAAATTCATTGTGGGGGGGGTGGGGATTTGATCTGGATTCTTTCCTGGGATAATTTTAGCACATTCTCCGCAGCCTCCAGAGGCTCTGCATTTCCCTGTATGTCACCACCTTGTGCAAGTCCTTGCAGAGGTCAGGATCATCCGCTCTACCTGTGCGCAAGGCACAGATGGTGGCCGTTTTGCAGGCTTCCTTACACACCTGCGAGGTATGCCCCTTGTGGTATAGGAACCAATACTTCTGAAAGAGGCGATCGTCACGCAGGAAGCGGCTGATGAGATTGTCCATGTCGGCAGGGAATACAGTGTCCATCCCATAGGCCTCCCGCAGCCTGTACAGGAGTACCCACTTGGGATTCATGCTCTCATTGGCCTCGGTCAAGTTCAGGATGTATGTCTCATGGTCAAGCACCAAGTGCGAACTCTCTGAATAATTTCCATCAATCCAATAAACCCGATATCCTGTGGAGCAACAAAGTGATTTTTTTTAATATAAAGTGTGCACGATCAACACCAGGAGACAGACAAATAGTAACGTGGTCTTTCTGTTACTGGAATAATAATCCAGAGAAGAGGAGTTCAAATCCCACCAGGGTAATCTGAGCATTGAATTCAATTCTAAAAACCCTGGGATCAGTATAAGTAACTGTGAAGTTGTCAGATTGTCATAAGAGCCCAACTAGTTTCCGAACATCCTTACTGGCATAAAAACCACTTTGGTGTGGGACTGGAGTCACGTATAGGTCCAGACTGGCAGCAGCCTCAAACCGTCCTTGCGATTGGAACTGGTGTTCAGTAACATGGTTACACACCAGGCTGAGTGCAGTTTACCTCCCCCAACCCCGGGACTGAGTACAGCTCTCGTTGTCCCCTCCCCACCTATTCCCAGGCTATGTACAGTTCCCCCGCATACCTGGGTTGAGGTCGATGTAAGTGGTAACGCTCGGGGCAATGAAGGCCACAGATACTGCACGGGTCAGAGTCGCCTCATCGTAGAAAACCTCAAACTCATCCACATGGGTGTGGCCAAAAAACTGGGCTGCAATTGTCCCCTCGTACCTGGGATGGCAAGGAGAGGGTTAACAGACTGAGGGGCGCAAAGGGAGGGAAAAGAGGGTGGGTGGGTAAGGAGAGGGTTAATAGACTGAGGGGAGCAAGGAGGGCGTTAAAAGGACAGGGTGTACAAGGAGGGGGTTCCCTGTAGTGTGTAGTGAGATATCTCTTTCTGCCCCACCTACCTATTGACGATTCGGTAATAGTTCCAGCTCCAAATTTTCATGCAACGACCCGGTGGGATATGACCGATGATGTGAACCTAGAGAAACAAACAAAGGTTGTTTGGAATGCTGGCGAGATCCTGGTGCAACAGTGAACAGGGTCCCCAATAATTTCTCAGTTTCAGCACCAGGAACAGCAAATGGACTCCGGGAAAAGCAGTTCGGATGCTGAAGGGCTCACCCCAGGGTACACAGGGTCAAAATAAAGGAATTAGGGTAAATAAAGTGGAGGAGAATTTTCACCTGAAGGGGAATTGAGTTGTGATATCAATTACAGACACTGAAGGGGAGTGTTTATGGGGTCAGGAGAGAATTAGATGTGTTTTTGGAAAGATAAGGGATTGACGGATATTGGGAGAAAGCAGGAATGAGAAAGATTCAGGCAGGAGTGCTGACATTGGTCACTCTGTGGTGACCGCGGTTGGAACAATGTGTGCATCAACACTGGGCTCAGTGGGGAGAAACGGTCTCGAGGTCAGGAGCAACAGGGCGAGTGGGGAGAAACGGTCTCGAGGTCAGGAGCAACAGGGCGAGTGGGGAGAAACGCTCTGCAAAGGGCTTATTTCTTTTAACAAATTGTGGTGTGCAGTTTTAAACCCTGTCCCGTGTCATTGCCAGAGCCACCCCTTTTGCTGTGGCTCAGAACAACGCCACACAACCACAACAGGGTGGGAGGACCGTGTTTGAGAGATAGTTGAGTGTTGCACTGTGCAGGCAATAACTCATGCACAAAAAAAAAATCACCCCTCCCCTAAATAGAAACAGTAGACTAGGCAGCTGTCCCATCCCTGCTTGCCCCATCCTCAAAACATACATAGCAGCTAGCACCCAGTGGGTTACAGACAGGTGCTCCTCCATTCCTTCCCTAGCTTGCATTTGAAACTTGCTGCTTTCATCCGCTGGCCGTTGCATGTGACATGCTTTGATGGAGTCGTTGAAGTGCTATATAAATTCATGTCTCTCGTGGTGGAGTCACACGCGTCACACCAGCTGCACACTACCTCTAAGATTGCATTGAGAAACCACAATGTTGACATAAACTGCTGTTCAAAGCAGCGTCTTGCAGAGTGTCAAAATGATCTAATCTTCACACCACAGCTGTTACTGAACACAGCAGCAGGAAAGTTGCAGAGCAGCAACTAACGGCATCAAAACTAATACATCGCACACAATGTGCAATGAGGAAAGGGTGTTGAATCTATCGATTAGAGGCAGAGACAAGAGAAATTATAATGGAGAATAAGACATTAAACAAATACATTAAAAGTATCTGTAGAATACAAAAAGTTTCTGGAAATAATGGGAAACCAAGGATCTAGTAAGAATGAGGAACATAAGGATATTAGTATTAGTAAAGAAAGAGTATTGGAAAAATTAATGGGACTAAAAGTTGACAAATCCCCTGGACCTGATAGTCTAGTGTTTTAAAAGAAGTGGTTACTGAGATAGTGGATGCATTAGTTTTGATCCTCCAGAATTCCCTAGGTTTTTTTTTTTAAGAACAGTCCCCATGAATTGGAAGGTAGCAAATGTAATCCTGCTGCTCAAGGAAGGAGGAGAAAGAAAACAGGGAACTATAGGCCAGTTAGCCTGATATCAGTGGTAGCAAAAAGGCTAGAATAGGAATATGGTAACAGGGCACCTAGAAAATCATAATATGATTAAGCAGAGTCAACACAGATTTCTGAAAGGGAAATGATATTTGACAATCTTAAGAGTTCTTTGAGGATGTAACTAGTAGGGCAGCTAAGGAAAAACCAAAGGGATGTAGTGCAATTGGATTTTCAAAAAGCATTCGGTAAGGTGCCACACGAGATTGATACAAAATTAGGGCTCATGGAATTGGGGGTAATATTGAGGTAACAAGCATGGATTGAGGATTGGTTAACGGACAGAAAACAATCTGAATGAACAGGACACTTTTGAGTTGGCAGGCTGTAACTAGCAGGGTGCTGCAAGGATCAGTACTTGGGCCTCAGCTCTTTACAGTCTCTATCCATGACTTAGATGAAGGGACGAGTGTAATGTATCCAAATTTCCTGACAATATAAAATTAAGTGGCAAAGTAAGTGGTGAGGAGGACGCAAAGATGCTGCAAAGGGCTATAGACAGGTTGAGTGAGTGGGCAACAACATGGCAGATGGAATAGAAGGAGGGAAGCCTGAAGTTATCCACTTTGGCAGGAAAAATAGAGAAGTTCAATATTTTTTGAATGGTGAGAAACTGGGAAATGTTGTTCAGAAGGATCTGGGTGCCCTTGTACACGAATCAGAAAGGTAATACGCAGGTACAGCAAGCAATTAGGAAAGCAAATAGCAAGTTAGCCTTTATTATAAAGGGATTGGAGTATAAGAGTTAAGAAGTCCAACCAAGGCTCTATGCAATTGCAGTGAGACCACAGCTAGAGTACTGTGAACAGGTTTGGTCTCCTTGCCTAATGAAGGGTCTACTGGCCTTAGAGGGAATGCAACAAAGATTCACTAGATTGATTCCTGGGATGAGACTGTTGTGCTGCATGCCGGAATGGACTACTTCAATATCTGAACAGATGTGAATGGAACTGAACACTGCAATCATCAGCGAACATCCCCACTTCTGACCTTATGATGGAAGCAAGGTCATTGATGAAGCAGCTGAAGATGTTTGGGCCTAGGACACTACCCTGAGGAACTCCTGCAGTGATGTCCTGGGGCTTTGATGACTGGCCTCCAACGACTGCCTTTCATTGCAGCAGCTTTTTCGGGAGCAGAGTGTGAGCGAGTGAGCAGCTGGGAAGCTTTTTCGGGAGCAGAGTGTGAGCGAGTGAGCAGCTGGGGAAGCTTTTCCGGGAGCAGAGTGTGAGCGAGTGAGCAGCTGGGAAGGTCAGTTTGAAAGTAAATTTAATTTCCTTTTGTTTTTTGGCGGAGGCCAGGGGGCTGCTGGGTAAGTAAAACACTATATTTGGGCGGTTTCTGAACCCGAGACACCACACTTGTCGTGTCTCCCACCCGCCCTCCTCCTCTAACCAAAAAAAAAGGACTCGGTGGGGTGTTTATAAGGTAAGGCTTTTTCGATTTCTCTGGTTTTATTGTGATTGGTAAAAACTTTTCGTTCCTTTTTCATTTAACTAAGTTAAGCTTAAGATTAAAAATGGCAGGAGATCTCAGACCCGTGTCATGCTCCTCTTGCTCAATGTGGGAGCTCAGGGACATGGCTGATGTCCCTGACTCCTTCACGTGCAGGAAGTGTGTCCAACTGCAGCTCTTGTTAGACCGCATGACGGCTCTGGAGCTGCGGATGAACTCACTTTGGAGCATCCGCGATGCTGAGGAGGTCGTGGATAGCACGTTTAGTGAATTGGTCACACCGCAGATTAGGATTGCTGAGGGAGAAAGGGAATGGGTGACCAAAAGGCAGAGAAAGAGCAGGAAGGCAGCGCAGGAGTCCCCTGCGGTCATCTCCCTCCAAAACAAGTATACCGTTTTGGATACTGTTGAGGGAGATGGCTCACCAGGGGAAGGCAGCAGTAGCCAGGTTCATGGCACCGTGGCTGGCTCTGCTGTTCAGAAGGGCGGGAAAAAGAGTGGAAGGGCTATAGTCGTAGGGGATTCGATTGTAAGGGGAGTAGATAGGCGGTTCTGTGGTCGAAAACGAGGCTCCCGAATGGTATGTTGCCTCCCAGGTGCACGGGTCAGGGATGTCTCAGATCGGCTGCAGAACATTCTAAAGGGGGAGGGTGAACAGCCAGTTGTCATTGTGCACATAGGCACTAATGATATAGGTAAAAAACGGGATGAGGTCCTACAAGCAGAGTTTAGGGAGTTAGGAGCCAAGTTAAAAAGTAGGACCTCAGAGGTAGTAATCTCAGGATTACTACCAGTGCCACGTGATAGTCAGAGTAAAAATGAAAGAATAGTCAGGATGAATGCGTGGCTTGAGAGATGGTGCAGGAAGGAGGGGTTCAGATTTTTGGGACATTGGGACCGGTTCTGGGGGAGGTGGGACTATTACAAATTGGACGGTCTACACCTGGGCCGGACTGGAACCAATGTCCTTGGAGGTGCTTTTGCTAACGCTGTTGGGGAGGGTTTAAACTAATGTGGCAGGGGGATGGGAACCAATTGAGGTCAGTTGACAGTAAGGAGGTAGTAACAAAAGCCTGTAAGGAACTAGATAATGAAGTCAGTGTGACTAAGGGGAAGAGCAGGCAGGGAGCAGATGATGAATATAAAGGGACTGGTGGTCTGAGGTGCATTTGTTTTAATGCAAGAAGTGTAGTAGGTAAGGCAGATGAACTTAGGGCTTGGATAAGTACCTGGGAGTATGATGTTATTGCTATTACTGAGACTTGGTTGAGGGAAGGGCATGATTGGCAACTAAATATCCCAGGATATCGATGCTTCAGGCGGGATAGAGAGGGAGGTAAAAGGGGTGGAGGAGTTGCATTACTGGTCAAAGAGGATATCACAGCTGTGCTGAAGGAGGGCACTATGGAGGACTCGAGCAGTGAGGCAATATGGACAGAACTCAGAAATAGGAAGGGTGCGGTAACAATGTTGGGGCTGTACTACAGGCCTCCCAACAGCGAGCGTGAGATAGAGGTACAAATATGTAAACAGATTATGGAAAGATGTAGGAGCAACAGGGTGGTGGTGATAGGAGATTTTAATTTTCCCAACATTGACTGGGATTCGCTTAGTGTTAGAGGGCCAGATGGAGCAGAATTTGTAAGGAGCATCCAGGAGGGTTTTCTAGAGCAGTATGTAAATAGTCCAACTCGGGAAGGGGCCATACTGGACCCGGTGTTGGGGAATGAGCCCGGCCAGGTTGTTGAAGTTTCAGTAGGGGACTACTTTGGGAATAGTGATCACAATTCCGTAAGCTTTAAAATACTCATGGACAAAGACGAGAGTGGTCCTAAAGGAAGAGTGCTAAATTGGGGGAAGGCCAACTATACCAAAATTCGGCAGGAGCTGGGAAATGTAGATTGGGAGCAGCTGTTTGAAGGTAAATCCACATGTGATATGTGGGAGGCTTTTAAAGAGAGGTTGATTAGCGTGCAGGAGAGACATGTTCCTGTGAAAATGAGGGATAGAAATGGCAAGATTAGGGAACCATGGATGACAGGTGAAATTGTGAGACTAGCTAAGAGGAAAAAGGAAGCATACATAAGGTCTAGGCGGCTGATGAAAGACGAAGCTTTGAAAGAATATCGGGAATGTAGGACCAATCTGAAACGAGGAATTAAGAGGGCTAAAAGGGGTCATGAAATATCTTTAGCAAACAGGGTTAAGGAAAATCCCAAAGCCTTTTATTCATATATAAGGAGAAAGAGGGTAACTGGAGAAAGGATTGGCCCACTAAAGGACAAAGGAGGAATGTTATGCTTGGACTCAGAGAAAATGGGTGAGATTCTAAACGAGTACTTTGCATCGATATTCACCGAGGAGAGGGACATGACGGATGTTGAGGTTAGGAACAGATGTTTGATTACTCTAGGTCAAGTCGGCATAAGGAGGGAGGAAGTGTTGGGTATTCTAAAGGGCATTAAGGTGGACAAGTCCCCAGGTCCGGATGGGATCTATCCCAGGTTACTGAGGGAAGCGAGAGAGGAAATAGCTGGGGCCTTAACAGATATCTTTGCAGCATCCTTAAACACGGGTGAGGTCCCGGAGGACTGGAGAATTGCTAATGTTGTCCCCTTGTTTAAGAAGGGTAGCAGGGATAATCCAGGTAATTATAGACCGGTGAGCCTGACGTCAGTGGTAGGGAAGCTGCTGGAGAAGATACTGAGGGATAGGATCTATTCCCATTTGGAAGAAAATGGGCTCATCAGTGATAGGCAACATGGTTTTGTGCAGGGAAGGTCATGTCTTACCAACTTAATAGAATTCTTTGAGGAAGTGACAAAGTTGATTGATGAGGGAAGGGCTGTCGATGTCATATACATGGACTTCAGTAAGGCGTTTGATAAGGTTCCCCATGGCAGGCTGATGGAGAAAGTGAAGGCGCTTGGGGTCCAAGGTGTACTAGCTAGATGGATAAAGAACTGGCTGGGCAACAGGAGACAGAGAGTAGCAGTAGAAGGGAGTTTCTCAAAATGGAGACATGTGACCAGTGGTGTTCCACAGGGATCCGTGCTGGGACCACTGTTGTTTGTGATATACATTAATGATTTGGAGGAAAGTATAGGTGGACTGATTAGCAAGTTTGCAGACGACACGAAGATTGGTGGAGTAGCAGATAGTGAAGGGGACTGTCAGAGAATACAGCAGAATATAGATAGATTGGAGAGTTGGGCAGAGAAATGGCAGATGGAGTTCAATCAGGGCAAATGCGAGGTGATGCATTTTGGAAGATCCAATTCAAGAGTGAACTATACAGTAAATGGAAAAGTCCTGGGGAAAATTGATGTCCAGAGAGATTTGGGTGTTCAGGTCCACTGTTCCCTGAAGGTGGCAACGCAGGTAAATAGAGTGGTCAAGAAGGCATACGGCATGCTTTCCTTCATCGGACGGGGCATTGAGTACAAGAGTTGGCAGGTCATGTTACAGTTGTATAGGACTTTGGTTCGGCCACATTTGGAATACTGCGTACAGTTCTGGTCGCCACATTATCAAAAGGATGTGGATGCTTTGGAGAGGGTGCAGAGGAGGTTCACCAGGATGTTGCCTGGTATGGAGGGCGCTAGCTATGAAGAGAGGTTGAGTAGATTAGGATTATTTTCATTAGAAAGACGGAGGTTGAGGGGGGACCTGATTGAGGTGTACAAAATCATGAGAGGTATAGACAGGGTGGATAGCAAGAAGCTTTTTCCCCAGAGTGGGGGTTTCAATTACTAGAGGACACGAGTTCAAAGTGAAAGGGGAAAAGTTTAGGGGGGATATGCGTGGAAAGTTCTTTACGCAGAGGGTGGTGGGCACCTGGAACGCATTGCCAGCGGAGGTGGTAGATGCGGGCACGATGGAGTCTTTTAAGATGTATCTAGACAGATACATGAATGGGCAGGAAGAAAAGAGATACAGAACCTTAGAAAATAGGCGACATGTTTAGAGAGAGGATCTGGATCGGCGCAGGCTTGGAGGGCCGAAGGGCCTGTTTCCTGTGCTGTAATTACCTTTGTTCTTTGTTCTACAAGCATCATTCTTTGTGCTAGATAAGACTCCAACCAGTGGACTGTTTACCCGATTCCAACGGACCTCAATTTTATGAGGCTCCTTGATGCCAGACTCTGTCAAATGCTGCCTTGATGTCAAATGCAATTACTCTCAGGGATAGGCACCAAAATGTTGCACCATGGACATCTGACAAAATTATTGACTCAGTCACAGGCATGGGGGCAACTAACCTGAAAATAGAGTGTATAGCTAATCTAATGCTGTCAAAACACAGTCCGATTTAAAACACATTTGTCCCTATAAAGTAGCTAAACATACAAACATCAATGGAGAGCAGCACAACTGTATCAGCTAGCTAGCAAGCAAAACAGTATACAATCCCAATGCGAATTACTTTGACCTGATGATCTACATCCCAGAGTGTTGAAAGAGGTGGCTGTAGAGATAGTAGATACATTGGTGGTCATCTTTCAAAATTCTATAGACTCTGGAATGATTCCTGCAGATTTTTTTTATTTGTTATTCATTCATGGGATGTGGGCGTCGCTGGCGAGGCCAGCATTTATTGCCTATCCCTAATTGCCCTTAAGAAGGTGGTGAGCTGTCTTCTTGAACCGCTGCAGTCCATGTGAGGTAGGTACACCTACAGTGCTGTTAGGAAGTGAGTTCCAGGATTTTGACCCAACAACAGTGAAGGAACGGCGATATAGTTCCAAGTCAGGATGGTGTGTGACTTGGAGGGGAACTTGCAGGTAGTGGTGGCAAATATAACCCCACTATTTAAGAAAGAGAGAGAGAAAACAGGGAACTACGGACCTATTAGCCTAACATCAATCGTAGGGAAAATGCTAGAATCTATTATAAAGGATGTGACAACAGGACCCTTAGAAAATAATGATAGGATTGGGCAGAGTCAACATGGATTTATGAAAGGGAAATCATGTTTAACAAACCTGTTGGAATTATTTGAGGATGAAACTAACAGAATAGATAAGGGGAACCAGTGGATGTGGTATATTTAGATTTTGTAAGGTCTCACACAAGAGGTTGGTAAACAAAATCAGAGCACATAGGATTGGGGGGTGGGGGGGGGGATACACTGGCATGGATTGAGAACTGGTTAATGGACAGAAAACAGAGAGTAGGAATAAATGGCTAATTTTTGGATTGGCAGGCTATGACTAGTGGGGTACCACAAGGATCAGCGCTTGGGGCCCAGCTATTCACAATCTATATCACTGACTTGGATGTGGGGATTAAATGTAATATTTCCAAGTTTGAAAATGACACTAGGTGAAAGTGTGAGTTATGAGGCGGATGCAAAGATGCTTCAAGGGGATTTGGAGGGGCTAAGTGAATGGGCAAAAATCTGGCAGATGGAACACACTGTGGAGAAATGTGAGGTTATCCTCTCTGGTAGGAAAAACAGAAATAGACTGTCTTAAATGGCGAGAAGCTAGTAAGTGCTGAACTTCAAAGGGACCTGGGTGTCCTTGTTCATGAATTACTGAAAGCTAACATGTAGGTACAGCAAACAATTAAGAAGGCAAATGGTATGTTGTCCTTTATTACAAGAGGATTTGAGTATAGGAGTAAAGATGTCTTACTGCAATTATATAGAGCCTTGGTGAAACCACACCTGGAGTATTGTGTGCAGTTTTGGTCTCCTTACCTAAGGAAAGAGATACTTGCCATAGAGGGAGTACAAAGAAGGTTCACCAAACTAATTCCAGGGATGAAAGGATTGTCCCAAGTGGAAAGATTAAATAGACAGGGCCTTTATTCTCTGGAGTTTAGAAGAATGAAAGGTTATCTCATTCAGAACCACAGGATCTAGTCTCAGAATAAGGAGTCGGCCATTTAGATTAGATTAGATTAGAGATACAGCACTGAAACAGGCCCTTCGGCCCACCGAGTCTGTGCCGAACATCAACCACCCATTTTTACTAATCCTACACTAATCCCATATTCCCAACAAACATCCCCACCTGTCCCTATATTTCCCTACCACCTACCTATACTAGTGACAATTTATAATGGCCAATTTACCTATCAACCTGCAAGTCTTTTGGCTTGTGGGAGGAAACCGGAGCACCCGGAGAAAACCCACGCAGACACAGGGAGAACTTGCAAACTCCACACAGGCAATACCCGGAATCGAACCCGGGTCCCTGGAGCTGTGAGGCTGCGGTGCTAACCACTGCGCCACTGTGCCGCCCATTTAGGACTGAGCTGAGGTGGAATTTCTTCACTCGGTGGGTGGTGAATCTTTAGAATTCTCTGCCGCAGAGGGCTGTGGACACTCAGTTGTTGAGCACTTTCAAGACTGCGATCGATAGACTTCTACATATTAAAATCATCAAAGGATATGGGGATAGTGCAGGAAAATGGTGTTGAAGTAGATGATCTGCCATGATCTCACTGAATGGCGGAGCAGCTCGAAGGGCTGAATGGACTACTCCTGCTCCTATTTTTATGCTCTTACGTACTTTTGTTGACAGAATAGATCTAGCTCCGCCATGTCACGGGTTATTGATGGTCCATATGGCATGCCCTCTGTGGATTCACACTGTGTCAGGAGTGCAAATTCATCCAATAAACCAGGAAACTCAAGGAGAGGATTGTTATTGTGGTTATTGAGGTGAGGCAGTAGGAAAAATCAGCAATAGGAAGACGGACCATTTCTCGCACTGCTGTTGGTATAAAACAATTTAACCTAACTGCTAGGTCTCCCCACAAGCCTTTAAACTTGCATTTTAAAATAACCTGCTTGGTCTCCCCAACCCCCACTTTCCCCCCCTCTCTTTTGTCCCCTGCCCCTCCACCAAGTTCCACACATGGAGATAGAGAAGGAAGAATCCTTTCGTTATCTCTCCTCCCAGCAAGAGTGCAAAACTCCTGTTCCTGTTGCAGTAATTACTTGAACCTGAAGTTTTGGACACAAATTCCCCCAGTCTCCCAACCCCAGGGCAGTCCCATTCTTCCCTCCCCACCTTGTTACCTTGTCACCACTGTTCTCTGCATCCTGCAGGATGCTGATCAGCCACTGCAGCTGGCCAGCTGGATCCGTCGAGTTCACCAACAGCCAGAAGTTTTCATGGGAACAAAAGTTCATATTGAGGGAAACGAGTCGCAATCCAGGCCGAAGCTTCACTGTGTAAAATCCTGCCCTCCTGGAAGTGAGGAACATAAAGCAGTCAGCAACCAGGAGAACATCAGCCCAACAAAACTCTTCTACACTCACGCAATCTTCCCAGAGCCGTCAAACCGTGGGATTCCTCAACTCTGGGTGGTGCAGTGGTTAGCACCGCAGCCTCACAGCTCCAGCGACCCAGGTTCAGTTCTGGGTACTGCCTGTGCAAGTTCTCCCTGTGACTGCGTGGGTTTCCGCCCGGTGCTCCGGTTTCCTCCCACAGCCTAAGACTTGCAGGTTGATAGGTAAATTGGCCATTGTAAATTGCCCCTAGTGTAGGTAGGTGGTAGGAGAATTGAGGGAAGGTGGGGATGTGGTAGGAATAGGGGATTAATGTAGGATTAGTATAAATGGGTGGTTGATGGTCAGCACAGACTCGGTGGGCCGAAGGGCCTGTTTCAGTGCTGTATCTCTCTCTGACTCTATCATTCTCCCCTTTCCCAGCGTCTTCGCACTGTGGGGCTCCTGACCTTTCCCCATTCTCCCCTTCTTTAGGGTTATCAAAGAGTAGGACTCCCATTCCCCCATCTAAACAATATTGCTACCCATTGTAATTTTCAAACAGCTTCAATAAAAGTACTGTAGAAGCCCCATTTGAGAGACTTAAACACAAAATCCAGGTTGTCACACCCAGTGTCAATATCGAGGAGCCGGTGCCAAGCGAGCGCCGTGCTGTCAGAGGAGCCAGCGCCGAGGGAACGCCGCACTGCCGGAGGGAGCAGTGCCAAGTGATTGCTTTCAGATGAGACATTAAACCAAAGTTCCTTCTGCCCTCTCAGGTGGCTGTAAAAAAAAAATCACACGGTCACTAGTGGAAGAAAAGCAGGGCAGTTCTCCTGGTGCCTTAGCCAATATTTATCCCTAAATCAACCTCACTTCCACTCTACTGTTCCCACCTCAACTTGCATCACAGCACATTCGGGCTACCCTCCCCTACTCACCACAGATCCCCGAGCTCCAATGGGCAGAGCTGGATACACCCAATACTTGCTGCTGGGAGTTCACAGTTGGAAGGTCATCACAGAGAGATGCTGTTTGCTGGATGCGTGTCTGTTTTTGGAAGATACTGAAATTATCACTCCAAAAACAGAAGCAGCACCACAAAATGAACAAAGTGCCTGAATCAGCCAAGCCTGTGGTTTCTCAGTTTCCAGCCTCCAACCACCGCAACTGTGAATGTTTTGTGAGTAATCGGGTGGGTCAGAGGCTAAAAGCATCACAGCGGTGATGCTGACAGTGGTGCTGACAGAATAAAACACTGGCCAAATGCTTGTCCCCTGCCCTCACCAAAGAGACCTGTGCATAAAATCCAGATTGTCACTCGCGGGTCGGTACCGAGGGAGTGCCGCACTGCCGGCGGGTCGGTACCGAGGGAGTGCCGCACTGCCGGCGGGTCGGTACCGAGGGAGTGCCGCACTGCCGGCGGGTCGGTACCGAGGGAGTGCCGCACTGCCGGCGGGTCGGTACCGAGGGAGCGCCGCAAAAAGAAGGACTTGCACTTGGATTAAACCTTTAAACTGGGGAAACTGGGATTATTCTCGGTGCAGAGATGGTTACGGGGATGTTTATTAGCGGTGTTCAAAATAGAGGGGTTGATAGCATGACGGAGGAGAAACTATTTCAAATGGCAGTAGGGTCAGTAACCAGAGAACACAGGGTGAAGATAATTGCCAAAAGTATCAAATTACTATTTTATAAAATGCATCGAGTTGTTGTGATCTGGAATGCGCTGCCTGAAAAAGTGGAAGCAGATTCAATAATAACTTTCACCCCTCTCCTAGACCATAATGCTGAGGGTAATTGCTGTACCCTCACTGAAATCAGCCAATTAAACCCAGGGATCCAACCTGAGGCATTGTGCTCTGTACCACTTGCACCAGACATTATCCAGTGCACAAAGGATAATCACAATCCCTGAGAGTCAGTGATAGGGGAGAGTGGACAAGGGCTGTGGGAGGGGAGTGAATGGGTGGGTAGAGTCAGTGATAGGGGAGAGTGGACAAGGGCTGTGGGAGGGGAGTGAATGGGTGGGTAGAGTCAGTGATAGGGGAGAGTGGACAAGGGCTGTGGGAGGGGAGTGAATGGGTGGGTAGAGTCAGTGATAGGGGAGAGTGGACAAGGGCTGTGGGAGGGGAGTGAATGGGTGGGTAGAGTCAGTGATAGGGGAGAGTGGACAAGGGCTGTGGGAGGGGAGTGAATGGGTGGGTAGAGTCAGTGATAGGGGAGAGTGGACAAGGGCTGTGGGAGGGGAGTGAATGGGTGGGTAGAGTCAGTGATAGGGGAGAGTGGACAAGGGCTGTGGGAGGGGAGTGAATGGGTGGGTAGAGTCAGTGATAGGGGAGAGTGGACAAGGGCTGTGGGAGGGGAGTGAATGGGTGGGTAGAGTCAGTGATAGGGGAGAGTGGACAAGGGCTGTGGGAGGGGAGTGAATGGGTGGGTAGAGTCAGTGATAGGGGAGAGTGGACAAGGGCTGTGGGAGGGGAGTGAATGGGTGGGTAGAGTCAGTGATAGGGGAGAGTGGACAAGGGCTGTGGGAGGGGAGTGAATGGGTGGGTAGAGTCAGTGATAGGGGAGAGTGGACAAGGGCTGTGGGAGGGGAGTGAATGGGTGGGTAGAGTCAGTGATAGGGGAGAGTGGACAAGGGCTGTGGGAGGGGAGTGAATGGGTGGGTAGAGTCAGTGATAGGGGAGAGTGGACAAGAGCTGTGGGAGGGGTGGGATCACTTGGCCCAATGCCCTCTGATTAACAGGAATCATTGCTACTACAAGGAGGGACCATCTTTACTGCATCCACTGAGGTGAGAAATCCCAGTATTGAAGGACTCCTTGTCCCACTACCCCACCCCCCCATACTCAGATTAAGAACCAGTGCCCCATTTACCCGAGTGTTTCCTGGGCCTCCTTCGGCAGCCAGTCTTTCCAGGCCTCCACCATAGCACTGTAGAGCCAGGCCGAGGACTCATTTCCGTGGATGAACGGAGGAGGGAAGCTGTTGACTGGCGTGCTCTCATGGTTGCCGACTGATGGGTAGATAGGAATGTGGCCCAGGTATTGCCGGAGGAGTCTGGTGATGGTGTCAAGGGCCAGGAGTTGATCTCTCCGAGTCTGCTGCCAGACATTGTGTGCTGGAATGTCCCCGGTCCAGTAGACCAGGTCGAAATGTCCGGGCTGGAGGTTCTGCAGCAAGTTCTCGATGGTGTGCAGGGGAAGGTCACACTTGCTGTACTCGCCCCACTTGCCGGCTCCTTTCCGATGTTGGGGAGGTAAACCCGACTCCTTCCTACAGCACAAGGGGTCTCTGCAGTCGGGGTTGTTCCCCGGGGTATAGCCCTTGTCCCAGTGAATGTCGGTGAGGAACAGCACCCTTGTGACTGGTGCACCGTGTTGGGGTGATTTTGGGGGAATAACAGGTGGCTTTGGTGTGTCAGGGAGCGTCACGTTCCAGTCAGAGTAAATATCCCAATGGCCGCAGTCCACGCCCAGCAACAACCCACAGATTTCTGAGGGCTTCAAGATGGAATCAATCCAGGCAGTAATCACATCGTGTTTGAACAACGCGACGGCCTGGACACAGATATCCTGAGGTGCGAGCTTGAGACGGATACACAACTTCGAGGCAACAAAAGCCACTTCATCCAAGTTACTGTTAAACTGTCGGAGCAGAAAACACAAATTAGCACAAAGAAGGAACAGCAGCATCAGCAATCCAGGTAATGAAAGAAGGTCATTACACCCAGTAACACAGCGTCTATCACAGTATACACAGGGCCACTACACCCAGTAACACAGCGTCTATCACAGTATACACATGGCCATTACACCCAGTAACACAGCGTCGATCACAGTATACACAGGGCCACTACACCCAGTAACACAGCGTCTATCACAGTATACACAGGGCCACTACACCCAGTAACACAGCGTCTATCACAGTATATACAGGGCCACTACACCCAGTAACACAGCGTCTATCACAGTATATACAGGGCCACTACACCCAGTAACACAGTGTCTATCACAGTATACACAGGGCCACTACACCCAGTAACACAGTGTCTATCACAGTATACACAGGGCCACTACACCCAGTAACACAGCGTCTATCACAGTATATACAGGGCCAATACACCCAGTAACACAGCGTCTATCACAGTATACACAGGGCCACTACACCCAGTAACACAGCGTCTATCACAGTATACACATGGCCACTACACCCAGTAACACAGCGTCTATCACAGTATACACATGGCCACTACACCCAGTAACACAGCGTCTATCACAGTATACACTTGGCCATTACACCCAGTAACACAGTGTCTATCACAGTATACACTTGGCCATTACACCCAGTAACAGCGTCTATCACAATATACACTTGGCCATTACACCCAGTAACACAGTGTCTATCACAGTATACACTTGGCCATTACACCCAGTAACACAGTGTCTATCACAGTATACACAGGGCCACTACACCCAGTAACACAGCGTCTATCACAGTATACACAGGGCCACTACACCCAGTAACACAGCGTCTATCACAGTATACACAGGGCCACTACACCCAGTAACACAGCGTCTATCACAGTATACACATGGCCATTACACCCAGTAACACAGCGTCTATCACAGTATACACATGGCCATTACACCCAGTAACACAGCGTCTATCACAGTATATACAGGGCCACTACACCCAGTAACACAGCGTCTATCACAGTATACACATGGCCATTACACCCAGTAACACAGCGTCTATCACAATATACACAGGGCCACTACACCCAGTAACACAGCGTCTATCACAGTATACACAGGGCCACTACACCCAGTAACACAGCGTCTATCACAGTATACACAGGGCCACTACACCCAGTAACACAGCGTCTATCACAGTATACACATGGCCATTACACCCAGTAACACAGCGTCTATCACAGTATACACAGGGCCACTACACCCAGTAACACAGCGTCTATCACAGTATACACATGGCCATTACACCCAGTAACACAGCGTCTATCACAGTATACACATGGCCACTACACCCAGTAACACAGCGTCTATCACAGTATACACATGGCCACTACACCCAGTAACACAGCGTCTATCACAGTATACACATGGCCACTACACCCAGTAACACAGCGTCTATCACAGTATACACAGGGCCACTACACCCAGTAACACAGCGTCTATCACAGTATACACATGGCCACTACACCCAGTAACACAGCGTCTATCACAATATACACATGGCCATTACACCCAGTAACACAGCGTCTATCACAGTATACACATGGCCACTACACCCAGTAACACAGCGTCTATCACAGTATACACATGGCCACTACACCCAGTAACACAGCGTCTATCACAGTATATACAGGGCCACTACACCCAGTAACACAGCGTCTATCACAGTATATACAGGGCCACTACACCCAGTAACACAGCGTCTATCACAGTATATACAGGGCCACTACACCCAGTAACACAGTGTCTATCACAGTATATACAAAGAACAAAGACATAGAACAAAGAAAATTACAGCACAGGAACAGGCCCTTCGGCCCTCCAAGCCTACGCCGATCCAGATCCTCTATCTAAACCTGTCGCCTATTTTCTAAGGGTCTGTATCTCTTTACTTCCTGCCCATTCATGTATCTGTTTAGATACATCTTAAAAGACGCTATCGTGCTCGCGTCTACCACCTCCACTGGCAAAGCGTTCCATGCACCCACCACCCTCTGCGTAAAGAAATTTCCACGCATATCCCCCCGAAACATTTCCCCTTTCACTTTGAACTCGTGTCCCCTTGTAATTGAATCCCCCACTCTATGAAAAAGCTTCTTGCTATCCACTCTGTCTATACCTCTCATGATTTTGTACACCTCAATCAGGTCCCCCCTCAACCTCCGTCTTTCTAATGAAAATAATCCTAATCTACTCAACCTCTCTTCATAGCTAGCGCCCTCCATACCAGGCAACATCCTGGTGAACCTCCTCTGCAGCCTCTCCAAAGCATCCACATCCTTTTGGTAATGTGGCGACCAGAACTGCACGCAGTATTCCAAATGTGGCCGAACCAAAGTCCTATACAACTGTAACATGACCTGCCAACTCTTGTACTCAATACCCCGTCAGATGAAGGAAAGCATGCCGTATGCCTTCTTGACCACTCTATTGACCTGCATTGCTACCTTCAGGGAACAATGGACCTGAACACCCAAATCTCTCTGTACATCAATTTTCCCCAGGACTTTTCCATTTACTGTATAGTTCACTCTTGAATTGGATCTTCCAAAATGCATCACCTCGCATTTGCCCTGATTGAACTCCATCTGCCATTTCTCTGCCCAACTCTCCAGTCTATCTATATTCTGCTGTATTCTCTGACAGTCCCCTTCAGTATCTGCTACTCCACCAATCTTAGTGTCGTCTGCAAACTTGCTAATCAGACCACCTATACTTTCCTCCAAATCATTTATGTATATCACAAACAACAGTGGTCCCAGCACGGAACCCTGTGGAACACCACTGGTCACACTGGGGCGGCACAGTGGCGCAGTGGTTAGCACCACAGCCTCACAGCTCCAGCAACCCGGGTTCAATTCTGGGTACTGCCTGTGTGGAGTTTGCAAGTTCTCCCTGTGTCTGCGTGGGTTTTCTCCGGGTGCTCCGGTTTCCTCCCACAAGCCAAAAGACTTGCAGGTTGGTAGGTAAATTGGCCATTATAAATTGTCCCTAGTATAGGTAGGTGGTAGGGAAATATAGGGTCGGTGGGGATGTGGTAGGAATATGGAATTAGTGTAGGATTAGTATAAATGGGTGGTTGATGGTCGGCACAGACTCGGTGGGCCGAAGGGCCTGTTTCAGTGCTGTATCTCTAAAACTAAAACGTCTCCATTTTGAGAAACTCCCTTCCACTGCTACTCTCTGTCTCCTGTTGCCCAGCCAGTTCTTTATCCATCTAGCTAGTATACCTTGGACCCCATGCGCCTTCACTTTCTCCATCAGCCTACCATGGGGAACCTTATCAAACGCCTTACTGAAGTCCATGTATATGACATATACAGCCCTTCCCTCATCAACCAACTTTGTCACTTCCTCAAAGAATTCTATTAAGTTGGTAAGACATGACCTTCCCTGCACAAAACCATGTTGCCTATCACTGATAAGCCCATTTTCTTCCAAATGGGAATAGATCCTATCCCTCAGTATCTTCTCCAGCAGCTTCCCTACCACTGACGTCAGGCTCACCGGTCTATAATTACCTGGATTATCCCTGCTACCCTTCTTAAACAAGGGGACAACATTAGCAATATACAGGGCCACTACACCCAGTAACACAGTGTCTATCACAGTATACACATGGCCATTACACCCAGTAACACAGCGTCTATCAGTATACACAGGGCCACTACACCCAGTAACACAGCGTCTATCACAGTATACACATGGCCATTACACCCAGTAACACAGCGTCTATCACAGTATACACATGGCCATTACACCCAGTAACACAGCGTCTATCACAGTATATACATGGCCATTACACCCAGTAACACAGCGTCTATCACAGTATACACAGGGCCACTACACCCAGTAACACAGCGTCTATCACAGTATACACAGGGCCACTACACCCAGTAACACAGCGTCTATCACAGTATACACAGGGCCACTACACCCAGTAACACAGCGTCTATCACAGTATACACAGGGCCACTACACCCAGTAACACAGCGTCTATCACAGTATACACAGGGCCACTACACCCAGTAATACAGCGTCCATCACAGTATACACAGGGCCACTACACCCAGTAACACAGCGTCTATCACAGTATACACAGGATGTCGATGACACGATCCAGACTGCACTGACTATCCAGCCACAGCCACCTGAAAACATAGACTTGCACTTATATAGCGCTATTCATGAGCACTGGACGGCTCAAATCACTTTACAGCCAATTAAATATTTTTGAAGTGTAGCCACTGTCGGGATGTGGGAAATGCAGCAGCCAATTTGCACAGAGCAAGATCCCACAAACAGCAATGTGATAATGACCAGATGATCTGTTTTGTAATGTTGACTGAGGGATAATATTGACCCCTGGACATCAGGGAGAACTCCCCTGCTCTTCTTCTAAACAGTGCCCAGCATTTCGGGCTTCCGTCTAACATTGCATCCATAAGAACAGCGACAATGCAGCACTCCCTCGGTACTGACCCACCGACATTGCGGCGCTCCCTCGGTACTGACCCACCGACATTGCGGCGCTCCCTCGGTACTGACCCTCTGACAGCGCAGCGCTCCCTCGGTACTGACCCTGCGGCACTCCCTCGGTCCTGACCCTCCGACAGTGCGGCGCTCCCTCGGCACTGACCCTCCGACAGTGCGGCGCTCGGTACTGACCGTCCGACGCTCCCTCGGTACTGACCCTACTGCACTGCGGCGCTCCCTCGGTACGGACCCTCCGACAGTGCGGCGCTCCCTCGGGTCCTGACCCTGCGGCGCTCCCATCGGTCCTGACCCTGCGGCGCTCCCTCGGTCCTGACCCTGCGCGCTCCCTCGGTCTGACCCTGCGGCGCTCCCTCGGTCCTGACCCTGCGGCGCTCCCTCGGTCCTGACCCTGCGGCGCTCCCTCGGTCCTGACCCTGCGGCGCTCCCTCGGTCCTGACCCTGCGGCGCTCCCTCGGTCCTGACCCTGCGGCGCTCCCTCGGTCCTGACCCTGCGGCGCTCCCTCGGTCCTGCACTGGAGTGTCAGCATAGATTTTTGTGCTCAAGTCCTGCACTGGACTTTGTGACTCAGGGGTGAGATGTCTACCAACTGTGCCACAGCTGACACTACAGAAGGTGGCAGTGAGTTTTCCCCTCTTCCCCGCTGCAGTCTGTGTGGTGAAGGTACGCCCATAAGGAGGGAATTCCGGGATTTGACCCAGCAATGATGAAGGAATGGCTATTGCTTATTCCAGTCAGGGCAGAGTGAGACTCGGAGATGATGCACTTTGCTGCTCTTGTCCTTCTCAGTGCTGGTGGTCACAGGGGAGTGAGTTGCTGCTGAAGTAACCTTGGCCAATTGCTGCAGTGTATCATATAGATAGCACACACTGCACTGTGGCAGGGCCACACTTTGAGAAGTCCTGGGCTTTGAAGTAACAGAATTAACGACTATGGATAGGAAGACATATTGCACACAGCAAGTCGATTGACTCACTGGAGGACATTGCACCAACGCACGTGGAACAGTTGATGACACAACCAAACCACAGGGTGTTTGAAACTCCACTACTGCAGATCACTCTTTTAGATCCTGATTTTAGTTCTCTAAAATGTCACAGAACTGTAACCCATTGCAGAATTCACACCCAGACAAACTCTCTCTGCAACTTGCACATCCTCATTAGCATTTGGGGTCTTGTAAAACATGTCAGAAATTGAACCGGTCACATCTTTGTTGCAAATCACAAATGTTGTCACTTCTAGTTTCAACTGCCTCAAAGTCAAGTTCACAGCGAAACAAGAAGCAAATGTATTTTATTTAAAGCCACTGGCACCTTTAAAACAGGAAACAGGAGGGTGGAGAAAGAATTCCAGGCAGCTTAAAGAAAAAATACAAGGTAGAAAAAAATGGAAGTTTAAGAAAAAAATAAAAATACGACCAACAGAAATTGGGAAAGAATAAAGATTACAGGAAAGGTAGACTGAGCGCAAGTTGAATTAGTTTGTTATGTAGTTCCGTGTTAATATTCCGGTATGAAAACTATATCCGATGTTTGAGTAGATTTGTTACTGGAATATTGCACCAGTGCCTACATAAAGGCCAGTCCAGCAAGAGAGAGATTTCTCTGCAGCTGCTTGGATCAAACCTCCCAAAGAACTGGCAATCATTTCTCCAGTAAATGAGCTGATAGGTAACAGCTTGGCTCAGAGGGAGCATTTTCATTGACTAATGACTGACTGTTACCCGGTCTTGATGGAAAGTTTGCTTGAATTCCATGGCACAACTTACATGTGTGAAAATTGTGGTCAGATTTTTCACTCGTTGACTTCTCTCAATTATATACAGTTTGGTCTCCTTAGAATCATAGAATAGTTACAACACAGAAGACGGCTGTCAGTGCCAGCTCTCGGAAAGAGCAACTTCAGCTATTCCCCACTCCCCTCAGATAAGGGGGGGGGGATATACTGTCCTTATAGGGAATGTAACAAAGGTTCACTGGATTGATCTCTGGGATGAAAGGGTTATCCTATGAGGAGAGGTTGAGTAAAAAGGGCCTATTCTCTTATAAGAATGAACATCTCATTGAAATGTATAACATTCTGAGACAGCTTGACAGGGAAGATGCTGAGAGGCTGTTTCCCTTGGCTGGACAGTCTAGAACAGGGGGTCACAGTCTCAGGATAAGGGGGACAGCCATATAGAACAGAGATGAAGAGAAATTTCTTCATTCACAGGGTTGTCAAACTTTGAAATTCTCCACCCCAGAGGGTTGTGGATGATCAGTCACTGGGAATATTCAAGACAGAGATTGTTAGATTTTTGGACACTAAGGGAATCGGGCAGGAAAGTGGATTTGAGATAGCAGATCAGCCATGATTTTATTGCACGGCCTCTTCCTGCTCCTATATCTTATATTTTCTAAGGAGCCAAGGATACTGTGTTCAGCGCCAAGGGACTCAACCTCATTTCTTCAGGATGATCGGTCTCGTTATTTCTGGTTACCAGCTAACAACTCGCTGCACATTCTCCTCTAGTCCACTCTCACTGTCACTGTAAAAACTGGTGCTAAATGCTTTAATATCTCCAGTTACACACACCTGCACAACAGGCTCCCTCCTTCATCAACAAGTAATCTGAACTTCTCTTTAAATGCTTTTTTTATGTGATTATAAAAGCCTTCACATCTCTTTTCATCCTGGTTTTATCACATGCTTCTAGTTTTAATCTATTTATCCCTCAGCAGACACAAGTACAGTCCTGTAGTGATTGTGACTGACTAATAATCCAGAGAACAGGAGTTCAAATCCCACCATGGGGCAGTTTCAGAATCTGAATACAGTTTTAAAAAATCTGCAAATAAAAAGCTGGACCCAACTGGTTCACTAAAGCTCTTTAGGGAAGGAAACCTGCCGTCCTTACCCATTTGGCAGCACAGTGGCGCAGTGGTTAGCACCGCAGCCTCACAGCTCCAGTGACCCAGGTTCAATTCTGGGTACTAGCCAGTGTGGAGTTTGCAAGTTCTCCCTGTGTCTGCGTGGGTTTCCTCCGGGTGGCTCCGGTTTCCTCCCACATGCCAAAGACTTGCAGGTTGGTCAGTAAATTGGCCATTATAAATTGCCCCTAGTATAGGTAGAGCGGTAGGGAAATATAGGGACAGGTGAGGATGTGGTAGGAATATGGAATTAGTGTAGGATTAGTATAAATGGGTGGTTGATGGTCAGCACAGACTCAGTGGGCCGAAGGGCCTGTTTCAGTGCTGTATCTCTAACTAAT
>NC_090376.1:2393546-2461472 GCF_036365525.1 Heterodontus francisci | reverse complement strand
TTCACCCCCCCTCTCTCCTCCCTCACCCCCCCTCTCTCCTCCCTCACCCCCCCTCCCTCCTCCCTCACCCCCCCTCCCTCCTCCCTCACCCCCCCTCCCTCCTCCCTCACCCCCCCTCCCTCCTCCCTCACCCCCCCTCCCTCCTCCCTCACCCCTCCTCCCTCCTCCCTCACCCCTCCTCCCTCCTCCCTCACCCTCCAACCTCCCTCACCCTCCAACCTCCCTCACCCTCCAACCACCCTCACCCTCCAACCTCACCCTCCTCCTCCTCACCCTCCCTCCCTCCCTCTCCAACCTCTCCCCCCTACCTCCAGCGCGATGTCCAGGCCGGTGAAAATCGCTCTGCAGGCCGAGCAGGTGATGTTTTTCCAGTTGAGGCCAAAGCCCCGAGTTGGAGTGAGGGCCGGGGCGGCGGACAAGCCGCGGCTCCCGGATTCCAGCGCCCCGAGACCCACACACACAGCGAGCAAGAACCGAGCAGCCATCACATCACAGCCCGGCTGACAGCTCCAGGCCGAGCCCCCCGCTGATTGACAGGCCAGTGGGCGGAGCCCCCCGCTGATTGACAGGTTAGTGGGCGGAGCCACCCGCTGATTGACCGGGCAGTGGGCGGAGCCCCCGCTGATTGACAGTGCAGTGGGCGGAGCCACCCGCTGATTGACAGGGCAGTGGGCGGAGCCACCCGCTGATTGACCGGGCAGTGGGCGGAGCCCCCGCTGATTGACAGTGCAGTGGGCGGAGCCACCCGCTGATTGACAGGGCAGTGGGCGGAGCCACCCGCTGATTGACTGGGCAGTGGGCGGAGCCACCCGCTGATTGACAGGGTCGTGGGCGGAGCCACCCGCTGATTGACAGGCCAGTGGGCGGAGCCCCCGCTGATTGACAGTGAAGTGGGCGGAGCCCCCGCTGATTGACAGGGCAGTGGGCGGAGCCCCCCATTGATTGACTGGGCAGTGGGCGGAGCCCCCCACTGATTGACAGGGCAGTGGGCGGAGCCCCCCACTGATTGACAGGGCAGTGGGCGGAGCCCCCCGTTGATTGACTGGGCAGTGAGCGGAGCCCCCCCGCTGATTGACAGGGCAGCGGGCAGAGCCCCCCGTTGATTGACAGGGCTGTGGGCAGAGCACCCCGCTGATTGACAGGGCTGTGGGCAGAGCACCCCGCTGATTGACAGGGCAGTGGGCGGAGCACAGCGATGATTGACAGGGAAGTGAGTGTGCGCCGCGCTGATTGGCAGTGGGTGGACGCCGCTCTGATTGACAGGGCAGTGGGTGGGCGCCGCTCTGCTTGATTGGGGCAGTGGGAGGGGCACCGCTCTGATTGACAGTCCCACGTGATAGAACATAGAACATTACAGCGCAGTACAGGCCCTTCGGCCCTCGATGTTGCGCCGATCATCTGACCTACACTATTCCATTTACATCCATATGTCTATCCAATGTCCACTTAAATGCCCTTAAAGTTGGCGAGTCTACTACTGTTGCAGGCAGGGCGTTCCACGCCCCTACTACTCTCTGTGTAAAGAAACTACCTCTGACATCTGTCCTATATCTATCACCCCTCAACTTAAAGCTATGTCCCCTCGTGTTTGCCATCACCTTTCGAGGAAAAAGGCTCTCACTATCCACCCTATCTAACCCTCTGATTATCTTGTATGTCTCTATTAAGTCACCTCTCCTCCTCCTTCTCTCCAACGAAAACAACCTCAAGTCCCTCAGCCTTTCCTCGTAAGACCTTCCTTCCATACCAGGCAACATCCTAGTAAATCTCCTCTGCACCCTTTCCAAAGCTTCCACATCCTTCCTATAATGCGGTGACCAGAACTGCACGCAATACTCCAGGTGCGGTCTCACCAGAGTTTTGTACAGCTGCAGCATGACCTCGTGGCTCTGAAACTCGATCCCCCTACTAATAAAAGCTAACACACCATATGCCTTCTTAACAGCTCTATTAACCTGGGTGGCAACTTTCAGGGATTTATGTACCTGGACACCAAGATCTCTCTGTTCATCTACACTACCAAGAATCTTCCCATTAGCCCAGTACTCTGCAATCCTGTTACTCCTTCCAAAGTGAATCACCTCACACTTTTCCGCATTAAACTCCATTTGCCATCTCTCAGCCCAGCTCTGCAGCCTATCTATGTCCCTCTGTACCCTACAACATCCTTCGGCACTATCCACAACTCCACCGACCTTCGTGTCATCCGCAAATTTACTAACCCACCCTTCTACACCCTCATCCAGGTCATTTATAAAAATGACAAACAGCAGTGGCCCCAAAACAGATCCTTGCGGTACACCACTAGTAACTAAATTCCAGGATGAACATTTGCCATCAACCACCACCCTCTGTCTTCTTTCAGCTAGCCAATTTCTGATCCAAAGCTCTAAATCACCTTCAATCCCATACTTCCGTATTTTCTGCAATAGCCTACTGTGGGGAACCTTATCAAACGCCTTACTGAAATCCATATACACCACATCCACGGCTTTACCCTCACCCACCTGTTTGGTCACCTTCTCAAAAAACTCAATAAGGTTTGTGAGGCACGACCTACCCTTCACAAAACCGTGCTGACTATCGCTAATGAACTTATTCTTTTCAAGATGATTATAAATCCTGTCTCTTATAACCTTTTCCAACATTTTACCCACAACCGAAGTAAGGCTCACAGGTCTATAGTTACCAGGGCTGTCTCTACTCCCCTTCTTGAACAAGGGGACAACATTTGCTATCCTCCAGTCTTCCGGCACTATTCCTGTCGACAATGACGACATAAAGATCAAGGACAAAGGCTCTGCAATCTCCTCCCTGGCTTCCCAGAGAATCCTAGGATAAATCCCATCTGGCCCAGGGGGACTTATCTATTTTCACACTTTCCAAAATTGCTAACGCCTCCTCCTTGTGAACCTCAATCCCATCTAGCCTAGTAGTCTGTATCTCAGTATTCTCCTCGACAACATTTTCTTTCTCTACTGTAAATACTGACGAAAAATATTCATTTAACGCTTCCCCTATCTCCTCTGATTCCACACACAACTTCCCACTACTATCCTTGATTGGCCCTAATCTAACTCTAGTCATTCTTTTATTCCTGATATACCTATAGAAAGCCTTAGGGTTTTCCCTGATCCTATCCGCCAATGACTTCTCGTGTCCTCTCCTTGCTCCTCTGAGCTCTCCCTTTAGATCCTTCCTGGCTAGCTTGTAACTCTCAAGCGCCCTAACTGAGCCTTCACGTCTCATCCTAACATAAGCCTTCTTCTTCCTCTTGACAAGCGCTTCAACTTCTTTAGTAAACCACAGCTCCCTCGCTCGACAACTTCCTCCCTGCCTCACAGGTACATACTTATCAAGGACACGCAGTAGCTGCTCCTTGAATAAGCTCCACATTTCGATTGTGCCCATCCCCTGCAGTTTCCTTCCCCATCCTACGCATCCTAATTCTTGCCTAATCGCATCATAATTTCCTTTCCCCCAGCTATAATTCTTGCCCTGCGGAATATACCTGTCCCTGCCCATCGCTAAGGTAAACCTAACCGAATTGTGATCACTATCACCAAAGTGCTCACCTACATCTATTTCTAACACCTGGCCGGGTTCATTACCCTGTACCAAATCCAATGTGGCATCACACCTGGTTGGCCTGTCTACATACTGTGTCAGAAAACCCTCCTGCACACACTGGACAAAAACTGACCCATCTAAAGTACTCGAACTATAGTATTTCCAGTCAATATTTGGAAAGTTAAAGTCCCCCATAACAACTACCCTGTTACTCTCGCCCCTGTCGAGAATCATCTTCGCTATCCTTTCCTCTACATCTCTGGAACTATTCGGAGGTCTATAGAAAATTCCCAACAGGGTGACCTCTCCTCTCCTGTTTCTAACCTCGGCCCAGACTACCTCAGTAGACGAGTCCTCAAACGTCCTTTCTGCCGCCGTAATACTCTCCTTGATTAACAATGCCACACCCCCTCCTCTTTTACCATCTTCTCTGTTCTTACTGAAACATCTAAATCCCGGAACCTGCAACATCCATTCCTGTCCCTGCTCTACCCATGTCTCCGAAATGGCCACAACATCGAGATCCCAGGTACCAACCCATGCTGCAAGCTCACTCACCTTATTCCGGATGCTCCTGGCGTTGAAGTAGACACACTTCAAACCAAGCTCTTGCTTGCCAGTGCCCTCTTGCGTCCTTGTAACCTTATCCCTGACCTCATTACTCTCAACATCCTGTACACTGGAACTACAATTTAGGTTCCCATCCCCCTGCTGAATTAGTTTAAACCCCCCCGAAGAGCACTAGCAAATCTCCCCCCCAGGATATTGGTACCCCTCTGGTTCAGGTGAAGACCATCCTGTTTGTAGAGGTCCCACCTACCCCAGAAGGAGCCCCAATTATCCAGGAAACCAAAACCCTCCCTCCTGCACCATCCCTGCAGCCATGTGTTCAACTCCTCTCTCTCCCTATTCCTCGCTTTGCTATCACGTGGCACGGGCAACAACCCAGAGATAACAACTCTGTTTGTTCTCGCTCTAAGCTTCCACCCTAGCTCCCTGAATTTCTGCCTTAAATCCCCATCTCTCTTCCTACCTATGTCGTTGGTGCCTATGTGGACCACGACTTGGGGCTGCTCCCCCTCCCCCTTAAGGATCCTGATCAGGCCAAATTGCTCGCCATTGCTCCATTCTGAATCTAAAACTGTCTCAGGATGATGGGCCGATCATTTAGGACTGAGATGAGGAGAAATTACTTCACTCAAAAGGTTATGAATTTTGGAATTCTCTACCCCAGACGGTTGTGGATGGTCAGGAGGTCGGGCCTGGTCAGGGGGTGGGAACAGGCCAGGGGGTGGGGCCTGGTCAGGGGTTGGGGTCTGGCCAGTGGGTGGGGCCTGGCCAAGGGCTGGGAACAGGCCAGGAGGTCGGGCCTGGTCAGGGGGTGGGGTCTGGTCAGTGGCAGGGTTAGAACAGGGTGGGTTCCAGTCAGTGAGAGGCAAATGCTCCAATGTTTCCAATCTCATTCCCAAATACTCCCCCATATCAGTGTGATATTCCTGGGGAGATTCTCCCCCATCTCAGTGTGATATTCCTGGGAAGATACTCCCCAATGTCCATGTGATATTCCCAGGGAGATTCTCCCCCATCTCAGTGTGATATTCCCGGGGAAATTCTCCCCCATCTCAGTGTGATATTCCTGGGAAGATACTCCCCAATGTCCATGTGATATTCCCAGGGAGATTCTCCCCCATCTCAGTGTGATATTCCCGGGGAAATTCTCCCCCATCTCAGTGTGATATTCCTGGGAAGATACTCCCCAATGTCCGTGTGATATTCCCAGGGAGATTCTCCCCCATCTCAGTGTGATATTCCCGGGGAAATTCTCCCCCATCTCAGTGTGATATTCCTGGGAAGATACTCCCCAATGTCCGTGTGATATTCCCAGGGAGATTCTCCTCCATCTCAGTGTGATATTCCCGGGGGAATACTCCCCCATCTCAGTGTGATATTCCTGGGAAGATACTCCCCAATGTCCGTGTGATATACCCAGGGTAATTCTCCCCCATCTCAGTGTGATATTCCCGGGGGATACTTCCCCATCTCAGTGTGATATTCCTGAGAAGATTCTCCCCCATCTCAGTGTGATATTCCCGGGGAAATTCTCCCCCATCTCAGTGTGATATTCCCGGTGAGATTCTCCCCCATCTCAGTGTGATATTCCTGGGAAGAGTCTCCCCCATCTAAGCATGATATTCCCAGGGGAATACTCCCCCATCTCAGTGTGATATTCCTGGGAAGAGTCTCCCCCATCTAAGCATGATATTCCCAGGGGAATACTCCCCCATATCAGTGTGATATTGCTGGGAAGATACTCCCCCATCTCAGCATGATATTCCCGGGGAAATTCTCCCCCATCTCCATGTGATATTCCCGGGCAGATTCTCCCCCATCTCACTGTGACATTCCCAGGGAGATTCTCCCCCATCTCACTGTGACATTCCCGGGGAGATTCTCCCCCATTTCAGTGTGATATTCCCGGGGAGATTCTCCCCCATCTCAGTGTGTTATTCCCAGGGGGATACTCCCCCATCTCAGTGTGATATTCCTGGGAAGATTCTCCCCCATCTCAGTGTGATATTCTCGGGGAGATTCTCCCCCAGCTCCATGTGACATTCCCGGGGAGATTCTCCCCCATCTCACTGTGACATTCCCGGGGAGATTCTCCCCCATTTCAGTGTGATATTCCCGGGGAGATTCTCCCCCATCTCAGTGTGTTATTCCCAGGGGGATACTCCCCCATCTCAGTGTGATATTCCTGGGAAGATTCTCCCCCATCTCAGTGTGATATTCTCGGGGAGATTCTCCCCCATCTCCATGTGATATTCTCGGGGAGATTCTCCCCCATCTCAGTGTGATATTCCCGGGAAGATACTTCCCCATCTCAGTGTGATATTCCTGGGAAGATTCTTCCCCATCTCAGTGTGATATTCCCGGGAAGATTCTCCCCATCTCAGTGTGATATTCCCGTGAAGATTCTCCCCCATCTCAATGTGATATTTTTGGGGAGATACTCCGCCATCTCAGTGTGATATTCCCAGAGAGATATTCGGCCATCTCAGTGTGATATTCCCGGAGAGATACTCCCCCATCCCTGTGTGATATTTTTGGGAAGATATTCCGCCATCTCAGTGTGACAGTCCCGCTAAAAGCCTGCTACCCGACCCGAACCCGATGGGACCCGACGACATGTGTCGTGTTCGGGTCGGGTTGGGCCCCTCTTCCGGGTCCGGCTTTCAGGCTCAGGTCTGGCCGAGTTCGGGTCGGCTCGGGCTCGGGGCGAAATTGGAGGGACTCGAGCCGGATCGGGCTGAGCTCCGGTGTGGATCAGTCGGGTTCAGGTCGGGTTCTTTTTCCCGATCTGAACAGGCTTTTTATTCCCAGGGGGATTCTCCCCCATCTCAGTGTGTTATTCCCAGAGTTACTCCCCCAGCTCAGCATGATATTCGCTGGGAGATACTCCTGCATCTCAGTGTGATATTCCCGGGGAGATTCTCCCCCATCTCCATGTGACATTCTCGGGGAGATTCTCCCCCATCTCAGTGTGTTATTCCCAGAGTTACTCCCCCAGCTCAGCATGATATTCGCTGGGAGATACTCCTGCATCTCAGCGTGATATTCCCGGGGAGATACATCCACCAGGTGGTTACTCCAAATTCCCAGTTGGTTATTCCCAGAGATGCCGCTAATGATAAATAAGAGAGTGTCTGTGGATGGACCGTTAGATGGCATTCAATAAAGTTCCACATAAAATGATTAGCATAGATTATCGCATATGGAATTGGAGATAGCCTTTGACTTGGCTGGAACAATGATTGAGAGATAGGATACTGAGAGTAGATAAACAGTTCCCAGTCTGATTGGCAGGATATGATAAGTCCCTATGGGAAAGTATGAATTATCCACTTTGGACCCAAGAAAGACAGATTGAGTATTTCCTCAAGTATTGTGGAGGAACAGAGAGATTAGGCTGCATTTTATTCATTCTTGGAATGTGGGCATCGCTGGCTAGGCCTGCATTTATTTCCCATCCCTAATTGCCCTTGAGTAGGTGGTGGTGAGCTGCCTTCTTGAACGGCTGCAGTCCTTGTGGAGCAGAAGGAATGGTGATAGAGTTCCAAGTCAGTATGGTGGAAGGTTACTACACAAGATAAGAGCTCATGGTATTGGGGGTAATGTATTAGCATGGACAGAGGATTGACTAAATAACAGGAAACAGAGAGTCTGGATAAATGGATCATTTTCAGGATGGTAAACTGTAACTAGTGGAGTGCCACAGGGTCCTCAACTATTTACAATCTATATTAATTGGATGAAGGGACTGGCTGTATTGTAGCCAAATTTGCTGCTGATACAAAGATAGGTGGGAAAGCAAGATGTGAACAGGATACAACGAGTCTGCAAAGGGATATAGACAGGTTAAGTGAGTGGGCAAAAAATTGACAGGTGTAGTATAATGTGGAAAAATATGAGGTTGTCCACTTTGGAAGGAAGAATCGGAAAGCAAAATATCATTGACACGGAGAGAGAATGCAGAATGCTGCAGTACAGAGGGACCAGGGTGTCCTTCCACATGAATCACAAAAAGTTAGCATGCAAGTACAGCATGTAATTAGGAAGGCAAATGGAATGTTGGGCTTTATTGCAAGGGGGGATGGAGTATAAAAGTAGGGAAGTCTTGCTACAAATGTACAGGGCATTGGTGAGACTGAACCTAGAGTACTGTGTACAGTTTAGGTCTCCTTATTTAAGGAGGGACATATTTGCATTGGAAGCAGTTCAGATAAGGTTCATTAGGCTGATTCCTGGGATGAAGAGTTTGTCTTATGAGGAAAAGTTGAGCAGGCTGGGCCTATACTCACTGGAGTTTAGAAGATTGAGAGGTGATCTTATTGAAATGAATAAGATTCTGCGGGGGCTTGACAGGGTAGATCCTGAGAGGATGTTTCCCCTCGTGGGGGAATCTAGAACGAGGGGGCAGAGTTTCAGAATAAGGATTCTCCCATTTAAGACAGAGATGAGAAGGAATTTCTTCTTCCAGACAGTCATTAGTGTTTGGAATTCTCTTTCCCAGCGAGCAGTGAAGGTTGAGTCATCGAATATATTCAAGGCTGAGTTAGACTGATTTTTGATTGACAAAGGAGTCAAAGGTTACGGGGAGCAGCAGGAAAATGGAGTTAAGGTCACAATCAAATCAGCCATGATCTTATTGAAAGGTGGAGCAGGCTCGAGGAGCCGAATGGCCTACCCCTGCTCCTATTTCTTATGTTCTTAAGTGTGTGACTTGGAGGGGAACTTGCTGGTGTTGAAGCCACACACCATCCTGACTTGGAACTATATCACCGTTCCTTCACTGTTGCTGGGTCAAAATCCTGGAACTCCCTTCCTAACAGCACTGTGGGTATACCTACCCCACATGGACTGCAGCGGTTCAAGAAGGCAGCTCACCACCACCTTCACAAGGGCAATTAGGGATGGGCAATAAATGCTGCCCTGGCCAGCAATGCCCACATCCCATGAATGAATAAAAAAATATATAGATAGGTTGAGTGAGTGGCCAAAAATCTAGCAGATGGAGTATAAAGTGGGAAAATGTGAAGTTGTTAACTTTGGCAGGAAGAATGAAAAAGCGGAGTATTACTCAAAACAGAGAACGACTGCAGAATTCCGAGGTGCAAAGGGATCTAGGTGTTCTAGCGCATGAGTCACAAAAGGTTAGCATGTAGGTACAGCAAGTAATAAAGAAGGCTAATGGAATGCTATCCTTTATTACCAGAGGAATTGAAAATAAAAGTAAGGATGATAAGCTTCAGTTATACAGGCATTGGTGAGATCACATCTCGAATACTGTGTGCAGTTTTGGTCTCATTTAAGGAAGGATGTAAATGCGTTGGAGGCGGTTCAGAGGAGGTTTACTGGATTGATACCTGGAATGAGCGGGTTGTCTTATGAGGAAAGGTTGGACAGATTGGGCATGTTTTCACTGGAGTTTAGAAGAGTGGCGCAGTGGTTAGCACCGCAGCCTCACAGCTCCAGCGACCCGGGTTCAATTCTGGGTACTGTCTGTGTGGAGTTTGCAAGTTCTCCCTGTGTCTGCGTGGGTTTCCTCCGGGTGCTCCGGTTTCCTCCCATATGCCAAAGACTTGCAGGTTGATAGGTTAATTGGCCATTATAAATTGCCCCTAGTATAGGTAGGTGGTAGGGAAATATAGGGAGAGGTGGGGATGTGGTAGGATTAGTATAAATGGGTGGTTGATGGTCGGCACAGACTCGTTGGGCCGAAGGGCCTGTTTCAGTGCTGTATCTCTAAAATAAACTAAAGTGAGGGGAGACTTGATTGAAGTTTATAAGATCCTGAACGGTCTTGACAAGGTGGATGTGGAAAGGATGTTTCCTGTTGTGGGTGAGTCCAGAACTAGGGGACACTGTTTTAAATTAGGGGTCGCCCTTTTAGGACAGAGATGAGGAGAAATTTTTCTCTGAGGGTTGTGCAACTTTGGAACTCTCTGCCTCAGAAGGTGGTGGAGGCGGGATCATTGAATATTTTTAAGGTGGAGGTAAATAGATTCTTGTTAGGCAAG
Organism: Heterodontus francisci; assembly: GCF_036365525.1. Taxonomy (NCBI): domain Eukaryota; kingdom Metazoa; phylum Chordata; class Chondrichthyes; order Heterodontiformes; family Heterodontidae; genus Heterodontus; species Heterodontus francisci. The sequence goes on along the minus strand of NC_090376.1, from coordinate 2,451,324 downwards.
GGAATCAAAGGTTATTGGGGGTAGATGGGAATGTGGAATTCGAAACACAAACAGATCAGCCATGGTCTTATTGAATGGCAGAGCAGGCTCGAGGGGCTGATTCGCCTACTCCTTCTCCTAATTTGTATGTTCATATGTTTTGTATGTGGTACGCACTGCTGCCACTGTGCGTTGGTGGTGATGGGAATGAATGTTTAGGTGGTGGATGGGGTGCCAATCAAGCAGGCTACTTTGTCCTGGATGATGTTGAGCTTAAATGTCATCCAGGCAAGTGAACAGAAATCTAGTGAATAGATAGGAGTCTACTCAATTGGCCGAATGGCCTCTTTCTGTATGGTAATGACTCTATGAATGTTCCCCTTTTTCTGAAGGGGGTTGGATTACAAGGAGGTGAAGTAATGCTGTTGTATAAAGCTCTGATCAGACTGCATCTGGAGTATCTGTGTTTGGTCCTGGGAACTGTGCCTCAGGAATGATATATCGACCTTGGAGAGGGTGCAGCACAGATTCTCCACAATGATACCGGGGCTAAAGCAATACATTAGGACGGGTTGAACAGCTTGTATTACCTTGAGTTTAGAAGATTAAGGGGTGATCTAATTGAAGTGTTTAAGATGATTAAAGGAGTTGATCATTTCTTTCTGTGTCTACTGTTACGACCTCAGTGAGACTGTTAATGTTAAAAATACAAAACATGAACCCCTAGACCAATTTAAAGAATTACACAAGATTTCACATTTTAGGACTTTTATTATAACTAAACTAAGAGACATTCCCATTAACTAAATGTAAGTAGCTGATACCCCAAATTACAAAGGAAGATATTTTATTTATTAAAATACTTGAAAATCTCACACCACACTTAGACTTTACACAGTCCTCTTTGATGGTGAAATCCTTTGCAATTTAAAGTTCCAAACTCCTCCCAGTTGCAATGGGTTGGATCTCCCAGACCTTTTCAAAATTAATGTCCTCTTTGCTCACTTGCCTGAGCGCTTCTGATCTGGACATTCATGAATAAGGTAATTCCTGGTGATCCTGTTGGGCTTTTACTTCTCCACAAACTTGAACTTGTGTTGAAAGTTAAAGTTTTTGCAACCTTTCGCTGTTTCAGGCTTCCAAAAGCAGGCATTCCCTCTCTCCCTCTTGAGGCTGCCACTGCTGGTTGTCTTCTTTGCAGCCTGTCTACCTTCAGAAAATATGTTAAACTCGTCTGGTCTCAAAAGTCAATAGCTTATTGTTCCAATATGCAAAGTCCAGAAGTCTGGTTTCACAGAGCCACCTGGGCCTTCCATTGTTCCCAGGTGTTAACAGTTGCCTGATTCATTTGCATCTTCAGAATTACTGATCCCTTGTTTACCACCTGAAAGTCTGGGAAGGCAAAACCCATTGTTTTTCAGCTGTTGAAGGCACAATGATGGAATACTCTCCACTTGCCTAGATGACTGCAGCTCCAACAACACTCATGAATATCAACATCATTCAGAATAAAGTACCACACTTAATCAGCACCCCATCTACCACATTAAACATTCACTCCCTCCACCATCGATGCACAGTGGCAGTGGCATGGACCATCTACAAGATGCACTGCAGCAACGCACCAAGGCTCCTTCGACAGCATCTTCCAAACCCGCAACTTCTACCACCTAGAAGGACAAGGGCAGCAGATGCACAGGAACACCATCACCTGCAAGTTCCCCTCCAAGTCACACACCATCCTGACTTGGAACTATATTGCCGTTCGCTCACTGTCGCTGGGTCAAAACCCTGGAACTCCCTTCCTAACAGCACTGTGGGTGTACCTACCCCACACGGACTGCAGCGGTTCAAGAACGCAGCTCACCACCACCTTCTCAAGGGCAATTAGGGATGGGCAATAAATGCTGGCCTGGCCAGCGACACCCACACCAATGAATAAAAATGCTGCCTGTGAGATATACTGCTGTTTATGGAATTTTGCTATAATATTATGCAGGATTATACAAGAATTATCCGGGATTAGATTGTTGTTGCTGATGGGCAGCCTGTGGGAGTAGATAGGAATTGGGCTGAAGCAGATGCTGATCCCATTACTCACATGGTATGAGGAGGAAGAGATGTCACTGGCGTGACCTGCCATATTATTGGCAACACTATCCCTCAGTCCCTACCTTCAAATGTATTTCTCTTGCTTTAGTTGGTCAGACTCACCTGTGCTGATTGGCTGCCAGTCCAGCAACACTTACATTTTGAAATTCTCATCTTTATTTTCAAATTCCTCCATGACCTTTCCCCACTCCCTATCTTTGTAATTCCCTGCAGCCTGACAACCCTCCGAGATATCTGCATTTTTCCAACTCCGGTCTCTTGCGCATTTCCGATTTTAATGCTCCACTACTGGCCGCTCTGCCTTCAGCTGCCTGGGCCCGAAACTCTGGAATTCCCTCCCTAAATCTCTCCGCCTCCTCCTTTAAGATGCTTCTTAAAACCTACCTCTTTGACCAACCTTTTCCTCAGGGTAGTGTCCTCGGCCCAACCATCTTCAGCTGCTTCATCAATGACCTTCCTTCAATCATAAGGTCAGAAGTGGGAATGTTCGCTGATGATTGCACAATGTTCAGCACCATTCGCGACTCCTCAGATACTGAAGCAGTCCGTGTAGAAATGCAGCAAGACCTGGACAATATCCAGGCTTAGGCTGATAAGTGGAAAGTAACATTCGTGCCACACAAGTGCCAGGCAATGACCATCTCCAACAAGAGAGAATCTAACCATCTCCCTTTGACATTCAATGGCAATACCATCACTGAATCCCCCACTATTAACATCCTAGGGGCTACCATTGACCAGAAACTGAACTGGAGTAGCCATATAAATACCGTGGCTACAAGAGCAGGTCAGAGACTAGGAATCCTGAGGCGAGTAACTCACCTCCTGACTCCCCAAAGCCTATCCACCATCCACAAGGCACCACTCAGGAGTGTGATGGAATACTCTCCACTTGCCTGGATGGGTGCAGCTCCAACAACACTCAAGAAGCTCGACTCCATCCAGGACAAAGTAGCCCGCTTGATTGGCACCCCATCCACAAACATTCACTCCCTCCACCACCGATGCACAGTAGCAGCAGTGTGTACCATCTACAAAATGCACTGCAGCAATGCACCAAGGCTCCGTAGACAGCATCTTCCAAACCTGCGACCTCTACCAACTAGAAGGACAAGGGCAACAAATACATGGGAACACCACCACCTGCAAGTTCCCCTCCAAGTCACACACCATCCTGACTTGGAACTACATCGCTGCTCCTTCACTGTCACTGGGTCAAAATCCTGGAACTCCCTTCCTAACAGCACTGTGGGTGTACCTACCCCAAATGGACTGCAGCAGTTCAAGAAGGCAGCTCACCACCACCTTCTCAAGGGCAATTAAGGGATGGGCAATAAATGCTGGCCTTGCCAGTGACACCCACATCCCATGAATGAATTAAAAAAAAGCTTTTCCTAATACCTTGTGTAACTTAGTGCCAGATTTTGTCTGATAATGCTCCTGTGAAATGCCTTGGAATGTTTTATTACATTAAAGGCACTATATAAATGTAATTCATTGTTAAGTCAAAAGGTTACAGGTTCAAGAACACACTCCAGGTCAGTACACAATCCTGCAACAAGAACTTAGGGAGCTGCGTAGCAGATTAAAAAGCAGGACCTCAAAGATTGTAATCTCTGGATTACTCCCTGTGCCATGTGCTAGTGAGTATAGGAATAGGAGGATAAAGTGGATGAATGAATGGATGATTAGATCGTGCAGGAGGGAAGGCTTTAGTTTCCTGGATCTGTTTCTGGCGAAGGTGGGGCCTGTACAAGTCAGACGGGTTGCACCTGAACCTGAACGGGACCAACATCCTTGCTGGGTGGTTTGCTAGTACAGGTGATGTTTAAACTAATTTGGCAGGGGGATGGGATACAGAGTGGAGGTACAGTATGGGGTGATGCACAGTCAAATATAGAAGAGAAACTAAGTCAGTCTGGAAGGCAGAGCAAATATAGACCTGTTAAGGCACAAGCGAATAATGCAAGTCGGGATTGCATTTAACGCAAGGAGTCTTACAAGTAAGGCAGATAAATTGCAGGCGTTGATTAACACATGGGAATATTATGGCTATCAGAGACATGGTTGAGGGAGGGGCAGGACTGGCAGCTCAATATTCCAGGGTATAGAATCTTCAGGCGTGACAGGGGAGGGGATAAAAAAGGTGACATTGCACTGTTGATCAAGGAGTCAATTACTGCAGTAAGGAGGGATGACATCTTAGAAGGTTCCTCAAATGAGACCATTTGGGTAGAACTTAAAAAAAGGGGGCAGTCACTTGGCTGGGAGTTTACTACAGGCCTCCAAACATTCAGGGAGAGATAGAGGAGCAGATATGTAGGCAAATCTCAGAGAGGTGTAAAAATAATATGGTAATAATAGTCGTGGATTTCAACTTCCCCAATATTAACTGGGATAGTCTTAGTGCAAAAGGCTTAAAAGGGGGCGTAATTCTTAAAATGCATACAGGAGAGCTTTTTGAGCCAGTACATAGAAAGTCCGACAAGAGAAGGGGCAGTACTGGACCTAATCTTAGGGAATGAAGCTGGACAAGTGGTAGAAGTGTCAGTGGGGGAGTATTTCGGGGATAGTGACCATAACTCTGTAAGATTTGAGGTAGTTATGGAAAAGGACAAAGATGGACCAGAAATAAAGGTACTGAATTTGGGGAAGGCCAATTTCAATATGATAAAACAGGATCTGGCCAAAACAGACTAGGAGCAGCTACTTGTAGGAAAGTCTACATCAGACCAGTGGGAGTCATTCAAAAAGGAAATCGTGAGTGTTCAGAGCGACCCGGGTTCAATTCTGGGTACTGCCTGTGTGGAGTTTGCAAGTTCTCCCTGTGACTGCGTGGGTTTCCTCCGGGTGCTCCGGTTTCCTCCCACAAGCCAAAAGACTTGCAGGTTGGTAGGTAAATTGGCCATTATAAAAATTGCCCCTAGTATAGGTAGGTGGTCGGGAAATATAGGGACAGGTGGGGATGTGGTAGGAATATGGGATTAGTGTAGGATTAGTATAAATGGGTGGTTGATGGTCGGCACAGACTCGGTGGGCCGAAGGGCCTGTTTCAGTGCTGTATCTCTAAAAAAAATAAAAACATGTTCCCGTAAAGGTGAAGGGTAGCACCAGTAAGTCCAGGGAACCCTGGATGTCAAGGGACATAGAGGATTGGATAAGGAAAAAAAAGGAGGCTTATGGCAGATTCAGAGTGCTGAAAACAGCGGAGGCACTAGAGGAGTATAGAAATTGTAGGGGGTACTTAAAAAAGTAATTGAGAGCGCGAAGAGTGGGCATGAAAAAACACTGGCAGGCAAGATAAAGGAAAATTTTCAAATCCTCTCTGGCTACAGGAAAGGTACCAGGGGACTGGAGGACGGTACCACATTCACTATTATTCAAGAAGGGTAGTAGGGATAAACCAGGTAGTTACAGGCCAGTGAGTCTAACATTAGTGGTAGGAAAACAACTGGAAAAAATTCTGAGACACAGGATTAATCTCTACTTGGAGAGGTAGGGATTAATCAAGGATAGTCAGCATGGCTTTGTCAGAGGGAGATCATGTCTGACAAATTTGATTGAATTTTTCGAGAAGGTGACCAGGTGTGTAGATGAGGCTAAAGCAGTTGACGTAGTCTACATGGACTTCAGTAAGGCTTTTGATAAGGTCCCGCATGGGAGTTTGGTTAAGAAGGTAAGAGCCCATGGGAGCCAGGGCAATTTGGAAAACTGGATCCAATTGGCAGAGGGTGACGGTAGAGGGTTGTTTTTGCGATTGGAAGCCTGTGACCAACAGTGTACCACAGGGATCGGTACTGGGACCCTTGCTGTTTGTAGTGTACATTAATGATTTAGACGTGAATATAGAAGGTATGATCAGTAAGTTCCCAGATGACACGAAAATTGGTAGTGTCGTAAATAGTGAGGAGGAAAGCCTTAGATTACAGGATGCTATAGATGGGCTGGTAAGATGGACGGAGCAGTGGCAAATGGAATTTAATCCTGAGAAGTGTGAGGTAATGCATTTTGGGAGGACTAACACGGCAAGGGAATATACAATGGATGGTAGGATCCTAGGAAGTAGAGAGGGACCTTGGTGTACTTGTCCAGAGATCACTGAAGGCAGCAGCACAGGTAGATACGGTGGTTAGGAAGGCATATGGGATACTTGCCTTTATTAGCCGAGGCATGGAATATAAGAGAAGCGAGTTTATGATGGAGCTGAACAAAACACTAATTGGGCCACAGCTGGAGTACTGTGTACAGTTCTGGGAACCACACTATAGGAAGGATTTGATTGCACTGGAGAGGGTGCAGAGGAGATTCACCAGGATGTTGCCTGGGCTGGAGCATTTCAGATATGGAAAGAAACTGGATAGGCTAGGGTTGTTTTCCTTAGAACAGAGAAGGCTGAGGGGGAATCTGATTGAGGTATACAAAATTATGAGGGGCGCTGATAGGGTAGATAGGAAAAAACGTTTTCCCTTAGCGCAGGGATCAATAACCAGGGGGCAGGAGGTTTAGAGGGGATTTGAGGAAAAGAATTTTCACCAGAAGGTGGTTGGAATGTGGAACACACTGCCTGAAGAGGTGGTAGAGGCATGTACTCACAACATTTAAGAAGTATTTAGATGAGCACTTGAAACGCCATAGCATACAAGGCTATGGGCTGAGTGTTGGAAAATGGGATTAGAATAGATAGGCTTGATGGCCGGTGCGGACATTGTGAGCCGAAGGGCCTGTTTCTGTGCTGTATAACTCTATGACACTAAACTAGGCTAGTGGGGGGAGGGGTGAGTGCGGGGGGGGGGGGGGGTGGTGGGGGAGTGCTGCCCTGTCAGAGGTGCCGTCTTTTATAAGTGGTTAGGTGGGTGTAAAGATCCCATGAAACTCGTGGAAGAGCAGCAGGTAACTTTCAAAGTGACTGACTGTATGTGGAGCATTTCAAGATGCTTCAGTGATACTCCAATGCACGGTGTAAATTGGAAATCTGTCTCTTTAATGCAAAGTCCATAAAGTTATATTTTCAATAAAACAGCAGTGATTTGTAAGAAGAAATAGGAAATAGAAGTGTTATATAAATTACATAAATGATTAGCAAGTTCCATTTGGGTAATGCAGCCTGGTTCGACAGTCGTGTGTTCAGGATCCAGTAGGCGGCAACAGCAGGTAGATGGGTTAGTGAAGATAGATCATTGCACAGGACAAGGAGGCAGGCACAAGGTCTCCACATTTTCCATACATGTACCAATGAGAGCAGGTTGTAAACAGCAAGGGCACAGGCACAGGGAGGTGCACCATGGCCACTGAACAGTGGGAGACTCTCCCCAGTCGTGCACTGATCTGATCAAAAGCTTCAAATTGCCAAGGGCTCCCTTCTCTGCTAAGGGACAGGGTGGGTCAAGTCAGACATTGACCTTTTACACTCTGGAACCTGGGGTCAAATTCAGCCCCAGAGCAGGTACAGTTTGTAACTGGTGGCTGACTGGAAGAAAGGGGTTTTGATAATGTTTTCACATTTAGCCTTGCAAGCAGAGTAAGGAGATTAAGAGATTGCGGTGAATAATAAAACAGATGTTTGTAGCTGGCCTGTTACAACATCGTTCTTTCTCAATGATGAAAGCAGGAACCAGGTTGCTACGCCATTCCCACCCTGGAAATCCACAGACAGAGACAGACAGTGCCCCTGCGCCAGTCCCCCAAACAGTGCCCCTGCGCCAGTCCCACAGAGAGATAAAGAGATGGGCAGTGCCCCCATGACACTGATGGGTCATTTTCCACGATGCCGACTGGTCATTCTTAGTGGCCAGAGTGAGCATGCTGGTCAATTGTCCAGTGCGTCTGTGATTATCAGACTAACACAAACAGCAGAGGCAAGAAAGCTGAGAATAATAACTCTCTTATTTTAACAACTGTTCCTCCTCTTCTGGAGGTGCCAACCTCACAAGGGTGTGGTTTCAAGAGCACCGGTTACTCTCTGGCACTGAAACCATCCTTGCTCAGTGAGCCCGGGGAGACTATTTGATCACGAGGGAAATTAGAGCAGAGCCAATCCTGTCTGTTCTTGATTACCGAGCATGCTCATTTTCCAGGGACAGTGATCAGGAGCAGGAACCCTGACTGATTTCCCCTCTCTCTCTTACCCAGAGCTCACTGGATAGTGATCAGGAGTAGGAACTCTGGTTGATTTCCCCTCTCTCTCTCCAACCCAGGGTCACTGGGTGATCAGCAGCAGGAACGCTGGCTGATTTCTCCTCTCTAACACAGGGATCAGCTAACAGGCTTATCCTCAACCTGATTTTAAAGCCTCTTCAACCCTCTTTCATAACCAGACTGGATAATAGTGAAGACCTTGTAGCCTAGGGGGTTAACAAAGCTCTTGTCATAAAGAACAGGCAGTGAGAAAAGGCCACAGCAAACACACGCACTGTAAACAAAGAAAGGGATACAGTAACAGGTTTCCAAAATTCCCAGGTGACAAGTCAGAGTCCTGGAGTAGTGGGAGTCTGGACAATGGACTGCTCCTGCATAGGCTGTGTGGGGTTACTGGAAGCTGTAAGGTTGACGGGATTGGGAAAAGGGAGGGAAATAACTCCGTGCCCCTTCCTTTACTTGTCTTGCATCTTCTCCATTATAGGCACAATCATGTCAAACTTTGGTCTTTTGGCTGGATCCTCATTCATGCAGATCTTCATCAGCTTGCAGATGTGAGGGGAGATTCCTGGAGGGATGGTGGGCCTCAGACCTTCCAGAGACACCTGCAAAATCAGAGCCAGCAGCTATGGTTAAAAATTTAAAATACTCTTTACTTAATGTAAAGTAACATCTCATCCGAAAGAAGGCACCTCAGACAACGTAGCACTCTCTCGGGACCAACCCTCCGACAGTGCAGCACTCCCTCAGTACTGACCCTCCGACAGTGCAGCACTCCCTCAGTACCGACCCTCCGACAGTGCAGCACTCCCTCAGTACTGACCCTCCGACAGTGCAGCACTCCCTCAGTACTGACCCTCCGACAGTGCAGCACTCCCTCAGTACTGACCCTCCGACAGTGCAGCACTCCCTCAGTACTCACCCTCCGACAGTGCAGCACTCCCTCAGTACTGACCCTCCGACAGTGCGGCAGTCCCTCAGTACCGACCGTCCGACAGTGCGGCACTCCCTCAGTACCGACCCTCCGACAGTCCCTCAGTAGTGCACTGGGAGTCTCAGCCTGGATTTTGTGCTAGTCTCTGGATTGGGGCTTGATCCCAAAGCCTGATTCAGAGTCGAGGGCTGCCGCTGACACCCTAGCATTTTGAACTCCTTGATCAGGTCACTGCTCAAACTTCTGAACACAATGGAATACAAGACAATTTTATGCAACCTGTCTTCATATTTTAACCCTTTAAGCACCGGTATCATTCTGGAGTATCTGTTGGAGCAGGCATTTAGCAATAACAGAATAAGCCAGGAGTCAGAACTACAGATGAATGTAACCCTTATGCAAAAACATCTAAGATTTACAAGGACCATGCGTTTCATGTCCTGAGAGCTCGGCAGAACACACAACAGACCCATGAACACTCTGTCTGAAATAAAAACAAGAAATGCTGGAAATACTCAGCAGGTCTGGCAGCATCTGTGGAGAGAGAAACAGAGTTAATGTTTCAGGTCTGTGACCTTTCATCAGAACACCCTGTCGTGTTGTGTGTTCAGAGAGGTAAGAGCAGGTAGTAAAATCTGTTTCCCTGGGACAGACCCCGACTGGAAGAAGAGCCAAATTTACCTTCATTCCAATCTCCATGTTGGAGAGATCTGCAAAGGGAACTTCCCGGGTCACCAGCTCCCACAGGAGAATTGCAAAGCTCCACATGTCAGCAGACCTTCGGTTAATCTCTTCCGGCTTTTTCTGAAGAGCTGTGTTCAGAAAAGGGAATTAACCAGGAACCGCTGGATTACAATTAATATTAACTGAGCATCAAAAAAACACAATTCAACCTGTTACAGTATGCCATTAGATCTTAGGTCATTAGATGTCGTTCTCTTTTAATCTGGACATTAAATTGGGGCAGAAGGGGGAGGTAATGAGGTGACGGTGAAGTGGTGCAATATTAATGATCCACCACGTGATCCTCACTGCTCATTTAATCAACACTGCAATGGGATATCGGACAGTGAGAGTGTCTATTCCGCATATCGGAAACAGAGTGTGTCTAATCCGGATATCGGAAAATGTGTGTGTCTAATCCGGATATCGGAAAGCGAGAGTGTCTAATCCGGATATCGGAAAGCGAGAGTGTCTAATCCGGATATCGGAAAGCGAGAGTGTCTAATCCGGATATCGGAAAGCGAGAGTGTCTGATCCGGATATTGGAAAGCGAGAGTGACTAATCCGGATATCGGAAAGCGAGAGTGACTAATCCGGATATCGGAAAGCGAGAGTGACTAATCCGGATATCGGAAAGCGAGAGTGTCGAATCCGGATATCGGAAAGCGAGAATGTGTCTAATCCGGATTTCGGACCTTGACTGTGTCTAATCCGGATATCGGACCGTGAGTGTGTCTAATCCGGATATTGGAAAGCGAGTGTGTCTAATCCGGATATCGGAAAGCGAGAGTGTGTCTAATACGGATATCGGACCGTGAGTGTGTCTAATCCAGATATTGGAAAGCGAGAGTGTTTAATCCGGATATCTGGCAGTGTGAGTGTCTAATCCAGATATCGGAAAGCGAGAGTGTCTAATCCGGATATCTGACAGCGAGAGTGTCTAATCCGGATATCTGACAGCGAGAGTGTCTAATCCGGATATCGGAAAGCGAGAGTGTCTAATCCGGATATTGGAAAGCGAGAGTGTCTAATCCGGATATCTGACAGCGAGAGTGTCTAATCCGGATATCGGAAAGCGAGAGTGTCTAATCCGGATATTGGAAAGTGAGAGTGTCTAATCCGGATATCGGAAAATGAGCGTGTCTAATCCGGATATCGGAAAGCGAGAGTGTCTAATCCGGATATCGGAAAGCGAGAGTGACTAATCCGGATATCGGAAAGCGAGAGTGACTAATCCGGATATCGGAAAGCGAGAGTGACTAATCCGGATATCGGAAAGCGAGAATGTGTCTAATCCGGATTTCGGACCTTGACTGTGTCTAATCCGGATATCGGACCGTGAGTGTGTCTAATCCGGATATTGGAAAGCGAGTGTGTCTAATCCGGATATCGGAAAGCGAGAGTGTGTCTAATACGGATATCGGACAGTGAGAGTGTCTAATCCAGATATTGGAAAGCGAGTGTGTCTAATCCAGATATTGGAAAGCGAGAGTGTGTCTAATACGGATATCTGACAGTGAGTGTGTCTAATCCAGATATTGGAAAGCGAGAGTGTTTAATCCGGATATCTGGCAGTGTGAGTGTCTAATCCGGATATCTGACAGTGAGAGTGTCTAATCCAGATATTGGAAAGCGAGAGTGTGTCTAATACGGATATCTGACAGTGAGAGTGTCTAATCCGGATATCTGACAGTGAGAGTGTCTAATCCGGATATCTGACAGTGAGAGTGTCTAATCCGGATATCTGGCAGTGAGAGTGTCTAATCCGGATATCGGAAAGCGAGAGTGTCTAATCCGGATATCTGACAGTGAGAGTGTTTAATCCGGATATCTGACAGTGAGAGTGTCCAATCCGGATATCGGAAAGCGAGAGAGTCTAATCCGGATATCTGACAGTGAGAGTGTCTAATCCGGATATCTGACAGTGAGAGTGTTTAATCCGGATATCTGACAGTGAGAGTGTCCAATCCGGATATCGGAAAGCGAGAGTGCGTAATCCGGATATCTGACAGTGAGTGTGTTTAATCCGGATATCTGGCAGTGAGAGAGTCTAATCCGGATATCGGACAGTGAGAGTGTTTATTCCAGATATCGGAAAGCGAGAGTGCGTAATCCGGATATCTGACAATGAGAGTGTTTAATCTGGATATCGGACAGTGAGAGTGTCTAATCCGGATATCTGGCAGTGAGAGTGTTTAATCCGGATATCGGACAGTGAGTGTTTAATCCGGATATCTGGCAGTGTGAGTGTTTAATCCGGATATCGGACAGTGAGAGAGTCGAATCCGGATATCGGACAGTGAGAGTGTTTAATCCGGATATCGGACAGTGAGAGAGTCGAATCCGGATATCGGACAGTGAGAGTGTTTAATCTGGATATCGGACAGTGAGAGTGTCTAATCCGGATATCTGGCAGTGAGAGTGTTTAATCCGGATATCTGACAGTGAGAGTGTCTAATCCGGATATCGGAAAGCGAGAGAGTCTAATCCGGATATCTGACAGTGAGAGTGTTTAATCCGGATATCTGACAGTGAGAGTGTCCAATCCGGATATCGGAAAGCGAGAGTGCGTAATCCGGATATCTGACAGTGAGAGTGTTTAATCCGGATATCGGACAGTGAGAGTGTCTAATCCGGATATCTGGCAGTGAGAGTGTTTAATCCGGATATCGGACAGTGAGTGTTTAATCCGGATATCTGGCAGTGTGAGTGTTTAATCCGGATATCGGACAGTGAGAGAGTCGAATCCGGATATCGGACAGTGAGAGAGTCGAATCCGGATATCGGACAGTGAGAGAGTCGAATCCGGATATCGGACAGTGAGAGTGTTTAATCCGGATATCGGACAGTGAGAGAGTCGAATCCGGATATCGGACAGTGAGAGTGTTTAATCCGGATATCGGACAGTGAGAGAGTCGAATCCGGATATCGGACAGTGAGAGAGTCGAATCCGGATATCGGACAGTGAGAGTGTTTAATCCGGATATCGGACAGTGAGAGAGTCGAATCCGGATATCGGACAGTGAGAGTGTTTAATCCGGATATCAGACAGTGAGAGTGCGTAATCCGGATATCTGACAGTGAGTGTTTAATCTGGATATCGGACAGTGAGAGTGTTTATTCCGGATATCGGACAGTGAGAGAGTCTAATCCGGTTATCGGACAGTAAGAAAGTCTAATCCGGATATCGGACAGTGAGAGAGTCTAATCCGGTTATCGGACAGTAAGAAAGTCTAATCCGGTTATCGGACAGTGAGTGTTTATTCCGGATATCGGACAGTGAGAGAGTCTAATCCGGTTATCGGACAGTAAGAAAGTCTAATCCGGATATCGGACAGTGAGAGTGTCTAATCCGGATATCGGAAAGCGAGAGTGCGTAATCCGGATATCTGACAGTGAGAGTGTCTAATCCGGATATCGGACAGTGAGAGTGTCTAATCCGGATATCGGACAGTGAGAGTGTCTAATCCGGATATCGGACAGTGAGAGTGTCTAATCCGGATATCGGACAGTGAGAGTGTCTATTCCGGATATCGGACAGTGAGAGAGTCTAATCCGGATATCGGACAGTGAGAGTGTCTATTCCGGATATCGGACAGTGAGAGTGTCTATTCCGGATATCGGACAGTGAGAGAGTCTAATCCGGATATCGGACAGTGAGAGAGTCTATTCCGGATATCGGACAGTGAGAGAGTCTAATCCGGATATCGGACAGTGAGAGAGTCTAATCCGGATATCGGACAGTGAGAGTGTTTAATCTGGATATCGGACAGTGAGAGAGTCTAATCCGGATATCGGACAGTGAGAGTGTCTAATCCGGATATCGGACAGTGAGAGTGTTTAATCTGGATATCGGACAGTGAGAGTGTCTAATCCGGATATCGGACAGTGAGAGTGTCTAATCCGGATATCGGACAGTGAGAGTGTCTATTCCGGATATCGGACAGTGAGAGAGTCTAATCCGGATATCGGACAGTGAGAGAGTCTAATCCGGATATCGGACAGTGAGAGTGTTTAATCTGGATATCGGACAGTGAGAGAGTCTAATCCGGATATCGGACAGTGAGAGTGTCTAATCCGGATATCGGACAGTGAGAGTGTCTAATCCGGATATCGGACAGTGAGAGTGTCTAATCCGGATATCGGACAGTGAGAGTGTCTAATCCGGATATCGGACAGTGAGAGTGTCTAATCCGGATATCGGACAGTGAGAGTGTTTAATCTGGATATCGGACAGTGAGAGTGTCTAATCCGGATATCGGACAGTGAGAGTGTCTAATCCGGATATCGGACAGTGAGAGTGTCTAATCCGGATATCGGACAGTGAGAGTGTCTAATCCGGATATCGGACAGTGAGAGTGTTTAATCTGGATATCGGACAGTGAGAGTGTCTAATCCGGATATCGGACAGTGAGAGTGTCTAATCCGGATATCGGACAGTGAGAGTGTCTATTCCGGATATCGGACAGTGAGAGAGTCTATTCCGGATATCGGACAGTGAGAGAGTCTAATCCGGATATCGGACAGTGAGAGAGTCTAATCCGGATATCGGACAGTGAGAGTGTTTAATCTGGATATCGGACAGTGAGAGAGTCTAATCCGGATATCGGACAGTGAGAGTGTCTAATCCGGATATCGGACAGTGAGAGTGTTTAATCTGGATATCGGACAGTGAGAGTGTCTAATCCGGATATCGGACAGTGAGAGTGTCTATTCCGGATATCGGACAGTGAGAGAGTCTAATCCGGATATCGGACAGTGAGAGTGTCTAATCCGGATATCGGACAGTGAGAGTGTTTAATCTGGATATCGGACAGTGAGAGAGTCTAATCCGGATATCGGACAGTGAGAGAGTCTAATCCGGATATCGGACAGTGAGAGTGTTTAATCTGGATATCGGACAGTGAGAGAGTCTAATCCGGATATCGGACAGTGAGAGTGTTTAATCTGGATATCGGACAGTGAGAGAGTCTAATCCGGATATCGGACAGTGAGAGAGTCTAATCCGGATATCGGACAGTGAGAGTGTTTAATCTGGATATCGGACAGTGAGAGAGTCTAATCCGGATATCGGACAGTGAGAGTGTTTAATCCGGATATCGGACAGTGAGAGTGTCTAATCCGGATATCGGACAGTGAGAGAGTCTAATCCGGATATCGGACAGTGAGAGTGTCTAATCCGGATATCGGACAGTGAGAGTGTCTAATCCGGATATCGGACAGTGAGAGAGTCTAATCCGGATATCGGACAGTGAGAGAGTCTAATCCGGATATCGGACAGTGAGAGTGTCTAATCCGGATATCGGACAGTGAGAGAGTCTAATCCGGATATCGGACAGTGAGAGTGTCTAATCCGGATATCGGACAGTGAGAGTGTCTAATCCGGATATCGGACAGTGAGAGAGTCTAATCCGGATATCGGACAGTAAGAGAGTCTAATCCGGATATCGGACAGTGAGAGAGTCTAATCCGGATATCGGACAGTGAGAGTGTCTAATCCGGATATCGGACAGTGAGAGTGTCTAATCCGGATATCGGACAGTGAGAGAGTCTAATCCGGATATCGGACAGTGAGAGAGTCTAATCCGGATATCGGACAGTGAGAGTGTCTAATCCGGATATCGGACAGTGAGAGTGTCTAATCCGGATATCGGAAAGCGAGAGTGCGTAATCCGGATATCTGACAGTGAGTGTTTAATCTGGATATCGGACAGTGAGAGAGTCTAATCCGGATATCGGACAGTGAGAGAGTCTAATCCGGATATCGGACAGTGAGAGAGTCTAATCCGGATATCGGACAGTAAGAGAGTCTATTCCGGATATCGGATAGTGAGAGTGTTTAATCTGGATATCGGACAGTGAGAGAGTCTAATCCGGATATCGGACAGTGAGAGAGTCTATTCCGGATATCGGATAGTGAGAGTGTTTAATCTGGATATCGGACAGTGAGAGTGTTTAATCCGGATATCGGACAGTGAGAGTGTCTAATCCGGATATCTGACAGTGAGAGTGTTTAATCTGGATATCGGACAGTGAGAGTGCGTAATCCGGATATCGGACAGTGAGAGTGTTTAATCCGGATATCGGACAGTGAGAGTGTTTAATCCGGATATCGGACAGTGAGAGTGTCTAATCCGGATATCGGACAGTGAGAGTGTTTAATCCGGATATCGGACAGTGAGAGTGTTTAATCCGGATATCGGACAGTGAGAGAGTCTAATCCGGATATCGGACAGTGAGAGAGTCTATTCCGGATATCGGATAGTGAGAGTGTTTAATCTGGATATCGGACAGTGAGAGAGTCTAATCCGGATATCGGACAGTGAGAGAGTCTATTCCGGATATCGGATAGTGAGAGTGTTTAATCTGGATATCGGACAGTGAGAGTGTTTAATCCGGATATCGGACAGTGAGAGTGTCTAATCCGGATATCTGACAGTGAGAGTGTTTAATCTGGATATCGGACAGTGAGAGTGCGTAATCCGGATATCGGACAGTGAGAGTGTTTAATCCGGATATCGGACAGTGAGAGTGTCTAATCCGGATATCTGACAGTGAGAGTGTCTAATCCGGATATCTGACAGTGAGAGTGTTTAATCTGGATATCGGACAGTGAGAGTGCGTAATCCGGATATCGGACAGTGAGAGTGCGTAATCCGGATATCGGACAGTGAGAGAGTCTAATCCGGATATCGGACAGTGAGTGTGTTTAATCCGGATATCGGACAGTGAGAGAGTCTAATCCGGATATCGGACAGTGAGTGTGTTTAATCCGGATATCGGAAAGCGAGAGTGCGTAATCCGGATATCTGACAGTGAGAGTGTTTAATCTGGATATCGGACAGTGAGAGAGTCTAATCTGGATATCGGAAAGCGAGAGTGCGTAATCCGGATATCTGACAGTGAGAGTGTTTAATCTGGATATCGGACAGTGAGAGAGTCTAATCTGGATATCGGAAAGCGAGAGTGCGTAATCCGGATATCTGACAGTGAGAGTGTTTAATCTGGATATCGGACAGTGAGAGTGTTTAATCCGGATATCGGACAGTGAGAGTGTTTAATCTGGATATCGGACAGTGAGAGTGTTTAATCCGGATATCTGACAGTGAGTGTGTCTAATCCGGATATCGGACAGTAAGAGAGTCTAATCCGGATATCGGACAGTAAGAGAGTCTAATCCGGATATCTGACAGTGAGTGTGTCTAATCCGGATATCGGACAGTAAGAGAGTCTAATCCGGATATCTGACAGTGAGTGTGTCTAATCCGGATATCGGACAGTAAGAGAGTCTAATCCGGATATCTGACAGTGAGTGTGTCTAATCCGGATATCTGACAGTGAGAGTGTCTAATCCGGATATCTGACAGTGAGTGTGTCTAATCCGGATATCTGACAGTGAGAGTGTCTAATCCGGATATCTGACAGTGAGTGTGTCTAATCCGGATATCGGACAGTAAGAGAGTCTAATCCGGATATCGGACAGTAAGAGAGTCTAATCCGGATATCGGACAGTAAGAGAGTCTAATCCGGATATCTGACAGTGAGTGTGTCTAATCCGGATATCGGACAGTAAGAGAGTCTAATCCGGATATCTGACAGTGAGAGTGTCTAATCCGTATATCGGACAGTAAGAGAGTCTAATCCGGATATCTGACAGTGAGAGAGTCTAATCCGGATATCTGACAGTGAGAGTGTTTAATCTGGATATCTGACAGTGAGTGTGTCTAATCCGGATAGCGGACAGTAAGAGAGTCTAATCCGGATATCGGACAGTAAGAGAGTCTAATCCGGATATCGGACAGTGAGAGTGTTTAATCCGGATATCGGACAGTGAGTGTATCTAATCCGGATATCGGACAGTAAGAGAGTCTAATCCGGATATCGGACAGTAAGAGAGTCTAATTCGGATATCGGACAGTAAGAGAGTCTAATCCGGATATCGGACAGTGAGAGTGTTTAATCCGGATATCGGACAGTGAGTGTATCTAATCCGGATATCGGACAGTAAGAGAGTCTAATCCGGATATCGGACAGTAAGAGAGTCTAATCCGGATATCGGACAGTGAGAGTGTTTAATCCGGATATCTGACAGTGAGTGTATCTAATCCGGATATCGGACAGTAAGAGAGTCTAATCCGGATATCGGACAGTAAGAGAGTCTAATTCGGATATCGGACAGTAAGAGAGTCTAATTCGGATATCGGACAGTAAGAGAGTCTAATCCGGATATCGGACAGTAAGAGAGTCTAATCCGGATATCGGACAGTGAGAGAGTCTAATCCGGATATCGGACAGTGAGTGTATCTAATCCGGATATCGGACAGTAAGAGAGTCTAATCCGGATATCGGACAGTAAGAGAGTCTAATCCGGATATCGGACAGTGAGAGTGTTTAATCCGGATATCGGACAGTGAGTGTATCTAATCCGGATATCGGACAGTAAGAGAGTCTAATCCGGATATCGGACAGTAAGAGAGTCTAATTCGGATATCGGACAGTAAGAGAGTCTAATCCGGATATCGGACAGTGAGAGAGTCTAATCCGGATATCGGACAGTGAGTGTATCTAATCCGGATATCGGACAGTAAGAGAGTCTAATCCGGATATCGGACAGTAAGAGAGTCTAATCCGGATATCTGACAGTGAGTGTGTCTAATCCGGATATCGGACAGTAAGAGAGTCTAATCCGGATATCGGACAGTAAGAGAGTCTAATCCGGATATCGGACAGTGAGAGTGTTTAATCCGGATATCTGACAGTGAGTGTATCTAATCCGGATATCGGACAGTAAGAGAGTCTAATCCGGATATCGGACAGTGAGTGTATCTAATCCGGATATCGGACAGTAAGAGAGTCTAATCCGGATATCGGACAGTAAGAGAGTCTAATCCGGATATCTGACAGTGAGTGTGTCTAATCCGGATATCGGACAGTAAGAGAGTCTAATCCGGATATCGGACAGTAAGAGAGTCTAATCCGGATATCGGACAGTGAGAGTGTTTAATCCGGATATCTGGCAGTGTGAGTGTCTAATCCAGATATCGGAAAGCGAGAGTGCGTAATCCGGATATCGGACAGTGAGAGTGTTTAATCCGGATATCGGACAGTGAGAGTGCGTAATCCGGATATCGGACAGTGAGAGTGTTTAATCCGGATATCGGACAGTGAGAGTGTCTAATCCGGATATCTGACAGTGAGAGTGTTTAATCTGGATATCGGACAGTGAGAGTGCGTAATCCGGATATCTGACAGTGAGAGTGTCTAATCCGGATATCTGACAGTGAGAGTGTTTAATCTGGATATCGGACAGTGAGAGTGCGTAATCCGGATATCGGACAGTGAGAGTGCGTAATCCGGATATCGGACAGTGAGAGAGTCTAATCCGGATATCGGACAGTGAGTGTGTTTAATCCGGATATCGGAAAGCGAGAGTGCGTAATCCGGATATCGGACAGTGAGAGAGTCTAATCCGGATATCGGACAGTGAGTGTGTTTAATCCGGATATCGGAAAGCGATAGTGCGTAATCCGGATATCTGACAGTGAGAGTGTTTAATCTGGATATCGGACAGTGAGAGAGTCTAATCTGGATATCGGAAAGCGAGAGTGCGTAATCCGGATATCTGACAGTGAGAGTGTTTAATCTGGATATCGGACAGTGAGAGTGTCTAATCCGGATATCGGACAGTAAGAGAGTCTAATCCGGATATCGGACAGTGAGAGTGTTTAATCCGGATATCTGACAGTGAGAGTGTCTAATCCGGATATCGGACAGTAAGAGAGTCTAATCCGGATATCGGACAGTGAGAGTGTTTAATCCGGATATCTGACAGTGAGTGTGTCTAATCCGGATATCGGACAGCGAGAGAGTCTAATCCGGATATCGGACAGTGAGAGTGTTTAATCCGGATATCGGATAGTGAGTGTGTCTAATCCGGATATCGGACAGTAAGAGAGTCTAATCCGGATATCGGATAGTGAGAGTGTTTAATCCGGATATCTGACAGTGAGAGTGTTTAATCCGGATATCGGACAGTGAGAGTGTTTAATCCGGATATCGGATAGTGAGTGTGTCTAATCCGGATATCGGACAGTAAGAGAGTCTAATCCGGATATCGGATAGTGAGTGTATCTAATCCGGATATCGGACAGTAAGAGAGTCTAATCCGGATATCGGACAGTGAGAGAGTCTAATCCGGATATCGGATAGTGAGAGTGTTTAATCCGGATATCTGACAGTGAGAGTGTTTAATCTGGATATCGGACAGTGAGTGTGTCTAATCCGGATATCGGACAGTAAGAGAGTCTAATCCGGATATCGGATAGTGAGTGTGTCTAATCCGGATATCGGACAGTAAGAGAGTCTAATCCGGATATCGGATAGTGAGTGTGTCTAATCCGGATATCGGACAGTAAGAGAGTCTAATCCGGATATCGGATAGTGAGAGTGTTTAATCCGGATATCTGACAGTGAGAGTGTTTAATCTGGATATCGGACAGTGAGTGTGTCTAATCCGGATATCGGACAGTAAGAGAGTCTAATCCGGATATCGGATAGTGAGTGTGTCTAATCCGGATATCGGACAGTAAGAGAGTCTAATCCGGATATCGGATAGTGAGAGTGTTTAATCCGGATATCTGACAGTGAGAGTGTTTAATCTGGATATCGGACAGTGAGTGTGTCTAATCCGGATATCGGACAGTAAGAGAGTCTAATCCGGATATCGGATAGTGAGTGTGTCTAATCCGGATATCGGACAGTAAGAGAGTCTAATCCGGATATCGGATAGTGAGTGTATCTAATCCGGATATCGGACAGTAAGAGAGTCTAATCCGGATATCGGACAGTGAGAGTGTTTAATCCGGATATCGGACAGTAAGAGAGTCTAATCCGGATATCGGACAGTAAGAGAGTCTAATCCGGATATCGGACAGTAAGAGAGTCTAATCCGGATATCGGATAGTGAGTGTATCTAATCCGGATATCGGACAGTAAGAGAGTCTAATCCGGATATCTGACAGTGAGAGTGTTTAATCTGGATATCGGACAGTGAGAGTGTTTAATCCGGATATCTGACAGTGAGTGTGTCTAATCCGGATATCGGACAGTAAGAGAGTCTAATCCGGATATCGGACAGTAAGAGAGTCTAATCCGGATATCTGACAGTAAGAGAGTCTAATCCGGATATCTGACAGTGAGAGTGTTTAATCTGGATATCGGACAGTGAGAGTGTTTAATCCGGATATCGGACAGTGAGAGTGTTTAATCTGGATATCGGACAGTGAGAGTGTTTAATCCGGATATCTGACAGTGAGTGTGTCTAATCCGGATATCGGACAGTAAGAGAGTCTAATCCGGATATCTGACAGTGAGTGTGTCTAATCCGGATATCGGACAGTAAGAGAGTCTAATCCGGATATCTGACAGTGAGAGTGTCTAATCCGGATATCTGACAGTGAGAGTGTCTAATCCGGATATCTGACAGTGAGAGAGTCTAATCCGGATATCTGACAGTGAGTGTGTCTAATCCGGATATCGGACAGTAAGAGAGTCTAATCCGGATATCTGACAGTGAGTGTGTCTAATCCGGATATCGGACAGTAAGAGAGTCTAATCCGGATATCTGACAGTGAGTGTGTCTAATCCGGATATCTGACAGTGAGTGTGTCTAATCCGGATATCGGACAGTAAGAGAGTCTAATCCGGATATCTGACAGTGAGTGTGTCTAATCCGGATATCTGACAGTGAGAGTGTCTAATCCGGATATCTGACAGTGAGTGTGTCTAATCCGGATATCGGACAGTAAGAGAGTCTAATCCGGATATCTGACAGTGAGTGTGTCTAATCCGGATATCGGACAGTAAGAGAGTCTAATCCGGATATCTGACAGTGAGTGTGTCTAATCCGGATATCTGACAGTGAGAGTGTCTAATCCGGATATCGGACAGTAAGAGAGTCTAATCCGGATATCTGACAGTGAGTGTGTCTAATCCGGATATCGGACAGTAAGAGAGTCTAATCCGGATATCTGACAGTGAGAGTGTCTAATCCGTATATCGGACAGTAAGAGAGTCTAATCCGGATATCTGACAGTGAGAGAGTCTAATCCGGATATCTGACAGTGAGAGTGTTTAATCTGGATATCTGACAGTGAGTGTGTCTAATCCGGATAGCGGACAGTAAGAGAGTCTAATCCGGATATCGGACAGTAAGAGAGTCTAATCCGGATATCGGACAGTGAGAGTGTTTAATCCGGATATCGGACAGTGAGAGAGTCTAATCCGGATATCGGACAGTAAGAGAGTCTAATCCGGATATCGGACAGTAAGAGAGTCTAATCCGGATATCGGACAGTAAGAGAGTCTAATCCGGATATCGGACAGTAAGAGAGTCTAATCCGGATATCGGACAGTGAGAGTGTTTAATCCGGATATCGGACAGTGAGTGTATCTAATCCGGATATCGGACAGTAAGAGAGTCTAATCCGGATATCGGACAGTAAGAGAGTCTAATCCGGATATCGGACAGTGAGAGTGTTTAATCCGGATATCTGACAGTGAGTGTATCTAATCCGGATATCGGACAGTGAGTGTATCTAATCCGGATATCGGACAGTAAGAGAGTCTAATCCGGATATCGGACAGTGAGTGTATCTAATCCGGATATCGGACAGTGAGTGTATCTAATCCGGATATCGGACAGTGAGTGTATCTATTCCGGATATCGGACAGTAAGAGAGTCTAATCCGGATATCGGACAGTAAGAGAGTCTAATCCGGATATCGGACAGTAAGAGAGTCTAATCCGGATATCGGACAGTGAGAGTGTTTAATCCGGATATCGGACAGTGAGTGTATCTAATCCGGATATCGGACAGTAAGAGAGTCTAATCCGGATATCGGACAGTAAGAGAGTCTAATCCGGATATCGGACAGTGAGAGTGTTTAATCCGGATATCTGACAGTGAGTGTATCTAATCCGGATATCGGACAGTGAGTGTATCTAATCCGGATATCGGACAGTAAGAGAGTCTAATCCGGATATCGGACAGTGAGTGTATCTAATCCGGATATCGGACAGTGAGTGTATCTAATCCGGATATCGGACAGTAAGAGAGTCTAATCCGGATATCTGACAGTAAGAGAGTCTAATCCGGATATCGGACAGTAAGAGAGTCTAATCCGGATATCGGACAGTAAGAGAGTCTAATCCGGATATCGGACAGTAAGAGAGTCTAATCCGGATATCTGACAGTGAGTGTGTCTAATCCGGATATCGGACAGTAAGAGAGTCTAATCCGGATATCGGACAGTAAGAGAGTCTAATCCGGATATCGGACAGTAAGAGAGTCTAATCCGGATATCGGACAGTGAGAGTGTTTAATCCGGATATCTGGCAGTGTGAGTGTCTAATCCAGATATCGGAAAGCGAGAGTGCGTAATCCGGATATCGGACAGTGAGAGTGTTTAATCCGGATATCGGACAGTGAGAGTGCGTAATCCGGATATCGGACAGTGAGAGTGTTTAATCCGGATATCGGACAGTGAGAGTGTCTAATCCGGATATCTGACAGTGAGAGTGTTTAATCTGGATATCGGACAGTGAGAGTGCGTAATCCGGATATCTGACAGTGAGAGTGTCTAATCCGGATATCTGACAGTGAGAGTGTTTAATCTGGATATCGGACAGTGAGAGTGCGTAATCCGGATATCGGACAGTGAGAGTGCGTAATCCGGATATCGGACAGTGAGAGAGTCTAATCCGGATATCGGACAGTGAGTGTGTTTAATCCGGATATCGGAAAGCGAGAGTGCGTAATCCGGATATCGGACAGTGAGAGAGTCTAATCCGGATATCGGACAGTGAGTGTGTTTAATCCGGATATCGGAAAGCGATAGTGCGTAATCCGGATATCTGACAGTGAGAGTGTTTAATCTGGATATCGGACAGTGAGAGAGTCTAATCTGGATATCGGAAAGCGAGAGTGCGTAATCCGGATATCTGACAGTGAGAGTGTTTAATCTGGATATCGGACAGTGAGAGTGTCTAATCCGGATATCGGACAGTAAGAGAGTCTAATCCGGATATCGGACAGTGAGAGTGTTTAATCCGGATATCTGACAGTGAGAGTGTCTAATCCGGATATCGGACAGTAAGAGAGTCTAATCCGGATATCGGACAGTGAGAGTGTTTAATCCGGATATCTGACAGTGAGTGTGTCTAATCCGGATATCGGACAGCGAGAGAGTCTAATCCGGATATCGGACAGTGAGAGTGTTTAATCCGGATATCGGATAGTGAGTGTGTCTAATCCGGATATCGGACAGTAAGAGAGTCTAATCCGGATATCGGATAGTGAGAGTGTTTAATCCGGATATCTGACAGTGAGAGTGTTTAATCTGGATATCGGACAGTGAGTGTGTCTAATCCGGATATCGGACAGTAAGAGAGTCTAATCCGGATATCGGATAGTGAGTGTGTCTAATCCGGATATCGGACAGTAAGAGAGTCTAATCCGGATATCGGATAGTGAGTGTATCTAATCCGGATATCGGACAGTAAGAGAGTCTAATCCGGATATCGGACAGTGAGAGTGTTTAATCCGGATATCGGACAGTAAGAGAGTCTAATCCGGATATCGGACAGTAAGAGAGTCTAATCCGGATATCGGACAGTAAGAGAGTCTAATCCGGATATCGGATAGTGAGTGTATCTAATCCGGATATCGGACAGTAAGAGAGTCTAATCCGGATATCTGACAGTGAGAGTGTTTAATCTGGATATCGGACAGTGAGAGTGTTTAATCCGGATATCTGACAGTGAGTGTGTCTAATCCGGATATCGGACAGTAAGAGAGTCTAATCCGGATATCGGACAGTAAGAGAGTCTAATCCGGATATCTGACAGTAAGAGAGTCTAATCCGGATATCTGACAGTGAGAGTGTTTAATCTGGATATCGGACAGTGAGAGTGTTTAATCCGGATATCGGACAGTGAGAGTGTTTAATCTGGATATCGGACAGTGAGAGTGTTTAATCCGGATATCTGACAGTGAGTGTGTCTAATCCGGATATCGGACAGTAAGAGAGTCTAATCCGGATATCTGACAGTGAGTGTGTCTAATCCGGATATCGGACAGTAAGAGAGTCTAATCCGGATATCTGACAGTGAGTGTGTCTAATCCGGATATCGGACAGTAAGAGAGTCTAATCCGGATATCTGACAGTGAGTGTGTCTAATCCGGATATCTGACAGTGAGAGTGTCTAATCCGGATATCGGACAGTAAGAGAGTCTAATCCGGATATCTGACAGTGAGTGTGTCTAATCCGGATATCGGACAGTAAGAGAGTCTAATCCGGATATCTGACAGTGAGAGTGTCTAATCCGTATATCGGACAGTAAGAGAGTCTAATCCGGATATCTGACAGTGAGAGAGTCTAATCCGGATATCTGACAGTGAGAGTGTTTAATCTGGATATCTGACAGTGAGTGTGTCTAATCCGGATAGCGGACAGTAAGAGAGTCTAATCCGGATATCGGACAGTAAGAGAGTCTAATCCGGATATCGGACAGTGAGAGTGTTTAATCCGGATATCGGACAGTGAGTGTATCTAATCCGGATATCGGACAGTAAGAGAGTCTAATCCGGATATCGGACAGTAAGAGAGTCTAATCCGGATATCGGACAGTAAGAGAGTCTAATCCGGATATCGGACAGTAAGAGAGTCTAATCCGGATATCGGACAGTGAGAGTGTTTAATCCGGATATCGGACAGTGAGTGTATCTAATCCGGATATCGGACAGTAAGAGAGTCTAATCCGGATATCGGACAGTAAGAGAGTCTAATCCGGATATCGGACAGTGAGAGTGTTTAATCCGGATATCTGACAGTGAGTGTATCTAATCCGGATATCGGACAGTAAGAGAGTCTAATCCGGATATCGGACAGTGAGTGTATCTAATCCGGATATCGGACAGTAAGAGAGTCTAATCCGGATATCGGACAGTGAGTGTATCTAATCCGGATATCGGACAGTAAGAGAGTCTAATCCGGATATCGGACAGTAAGAGAGTCTAATCCGGATATCTGACAGTGAGTGTGTCTAATCCGGATATCGGACAGTAAGAGAGTCTAATCCGGATATCGGACAGTAAGAGAGTCTAATCCGGATATCGGACAGTGAGAGTGTTTAATCCGGATATCTGGCAGTGTGAGTGTCTAATCCAGATATCGGAAAGCGAGAGTGCGTAATCCGGATATCGGACAGTGAGAGTGTTTAATCCGGATATCGGACAGCGAGAGTGTCTAATCCGGATATCTGACAGTGAGAGTGTTTAATCTGGATATCGGACAGTGAGAGTGTCTAATCCGGATATCTGACAGTGAGAGAGTCTAATCCAGATATCGGACAGTGAGAGAGTCTAATCTGGATATCGGACAGTGAGAGTGTCTAATCCAGATATCGGAAAGCGAGAGTGCGTAATCCGGATATCTGACAGTGAGAGTGTTTAATCTGGATATCGGACAGTGTGAGTGTCTAATCC
The DNA here is from genome assembly GCF_036365525.1 of Heterodontus francisci. NCBI lineage: Eukaryota > Metazoa > Chordata > Chondrichthyes > Heterodontiformes > Heterodontidae > Heterodontus > Heterodontus francisci. The sequence goes on along the minus strand of NC_090376.1, from coordinate 2,424,894 downwards.
AGATATCGGACAGTGAGAGAGTCTAATCTGGATATCGGACAGTGAGAGTGTTTAATCCAGATATCGGAAAGCGAGAGTGCGTAATCCGGATATCTGACAGTGAGAGTGTTTAATCTGGATATCGGACAGTGTGAGTGTCTAATCCAGATATCGGACAGTGAGAGAGTCTAATCTGGATATCGGACAGTGAGAGTGTTTAATCCGGATATCGGAAAGCGAGAGTGCGTAATCCGGATATCGGACAGTGAGAGAGTCTAATCTGGATATCGGACAGTGAGAGTGTCTAATCCAGATATCGGAAAGCGAGAGTGCGTAATCCGGATATCTGACAGTGAGAGTGTTTAATCTGGATATCGGACAGTGTGAGTGTCTAATCCAGATATCGGACAGTGAGAGAGTCTAATCTGGATATCGGACAGTGAGAGTGTTTAATCCGGATATCGGAAAGCGAGAGTGCGTAATCCGGATATCTGACAGTGAGAGTGTTTAATCTGGATATCGGACAGTGAGAGTGTCTAATCCAGATATCGGAAAGCGAGAGTGCGTAATCCGGATATCGGACAGTGAGAGTGTCTAATCCAGATATCGGAAAGCGAGAGTGCGTAATCCGGATATCGGACAGTGAGAGTGTTTAATCTGGATATCGGACAGTGAGAGTGGCAATCCAGATATCGGAAAGCGAGAGTGCGTAATCCGGATATCGGACAGTGAGAGAGTCTAATCCGGATATCGGACAGTGAGAGAGTTCAATCCGGATATCGGACAGTGAGAGTGTTTAATCCGGATATCGGACAGTGAGAGTGTTTAATCCGGATATCGGAAAGCGAGAGTGCGTAATCCGGATATCTGACAGTGAGAGTGTTTAATCCGGATATCGGAAAGCGAGAGTGCGTAATCCGGATATCTGACAGTGAGAGTGTTTAATCCGGATATCGGAAAGCGAGAGTGCGTAATCCGGATATCTGACAGTGAGAGTGTTTAATCTGGATATCGGACAGTGAGAGTGTCTAATCCGGATATCGGACAGCAAGAGTGTTTGATCCGGATATCTGGCAGTGTGAGTGTCTAATCCAGATATCGGAAAGCGAGAGTGCGTAATCCGGATATCGGACAGTGAGAGAGTCTAATCCGGATATAGGACAGTGAGAGTGTTTAATCCGGATATCGGAAAGCGAGAGTGCGTAATCCGGATATCTGACAGTGAGAGTGTTTAATCTGGATATCGGACAGTGAGAGAGTCTAATCCGGATATCGGAAAGCGAGAGTGTCTAATCTGGATATCTGGCAGTGAGAGTGTCTAATCCAGATATCGGAAAGTGAGAGTGTGTAATCCGGATATCGGAAAGCGAGAGTGCGTAATCCGGATATCGGACAGTGAGAGAGTCTAATCCGGATATCGGACAGTGAGAGTGTTTAATCCGGATATCGGAAAGCGAGAGTGCGCAATCCGGATATCGGAAAGCGAGTGTGTCTAATCCGGATATCTGGCAGTGTGAGTGTCTAAACCAGATATCGGAAAGCGAGAGTGTGTAATCTGGATATCGGAAAGTGAGAGTGCGTAATCCTGATATCTGACAGTGAGTGTTTAATCCGGATATCGGACAGTGAGAGAGTCTAATCCGGATATCGGAAAGCGAGAGTGCGTAATCCGGATATCTGACAGTGAGTGTGTCTAACTCGGATATCGGACAAAGAGTGGTTAATCCGGATATTAGACACACTCACTGTCCGATATCCGGATTAAACACTCTCACTGTCCGATATCCGGATTAGACTCTCCCACTGTAAAATATCTGGATTAGACGGCGGCGCAGTAGTTCGCACGCAGCCTCACAGCTCCAGGGATCCAGGTTCGATTCTGGGTACTGCCTGTGTGGAGTTTGCAAGTTCTCCCTGTGACCGCGTGGGTTTTGGCCGGGTGCTCCGGTTTCCTCCCACAGCCAAAGACTTGCAGGTGTTAGGTAAATTGGCCGTTGTAAATTGCCCCGAATGTAGGTAGGCGGTAGGGAATACGGGATTACTGTAGGGTTAGTATAAATTAGTGGTTGTTGGTCGGCACAGACTCGGTGCGCCGAAGGGCCTGTTTCAGTCCTTCTTTGGCCTCCTTATCTCGAGAGACAATGGATAAGCGCCTGGAGGTGGTCAGTGGTGTGTTGAGCAGCGCCTGGAGTGGCTATAAAGGCCAATTCTAGAGTGACAGACTCTTCCACAGGTGCTGCAGAAAAATTTGATTGTCGGGGCTGTTACACAGTTGGCTCTTCCCTTGTGTCTTTTTTCCTGCCAACTGCTAAGTCTCTTCGACTCGCCTCACTTTAGCCCTGTCTTTATGGCTGCCCGCCAGCTCTGGCGAACGCTGGCAACTGACTCCCACGACTTGTGATCAATGTCACAGGATTTCATGCCGTGTTTGCAGACGTCTTTAAAGCGGAGACATGGACCGCCGATGGGTCTGATACCAGTGGCGAGCTCGCTGTACAATGTGTCTTTGGGGATCCTGCCATCTTCCATGCGGTTCACATGGCCAATTATCCAGATTAGACACCCTCACTGTACGATATCCGTGTGTCTAATCCAGATATTTTACAATGGGAGAGTCTAATCCGGATATCGGACAGTGAGAGTGTCTAATCCGGATATCGGACAGTGAGAGTGTCTAATCCGGATATCGGACAGTGAGAGTGTCTAATCCGGATATTTTACAGTGGGAGAGTCCAATTCAGATATCTGAAAGCAAGAGTGCGTAATCCGGATATCGGACAGTGAGTGTGTCTAATCCGGATATCGGACAGTGAGTGTGTCTAATCCGGATATCGGACAGTGAGTGTGTCTAATACGGATATCGGACAGTGAGTGTGTCTAATACGGATATTGGAAAGCGAGAGTGTCTAATCCGGATATGGGAAAGCGAGAGTGTCTAATCCGGATATGGGAAAGCGAGAGTGTCTAATCCGGATATGGGAAAGCGAGAGTGTCTAATCCGGATATGGGAAAGCGAGAGTGTCTAATCCGGATATGGGAAAGCGAGAGTGTCTAATCCGGATATGGGAAAGCGAGAGTGCCTGATCCGGAATCCGGACGTTAAGTGTGTCTAATCCAGATATCGGACAGTGAGAATGTCTGATCTGGATATCTGACAGCAAGAGTGTCTAATCCGGGCATCAATCAGTGAGGGTGTCTAATCCAGATATCTGACAGCAAGAGTGTCTAATCCGGGCATCAATCAGTGAGGGTGTCTAATCCAGATATCTGACAGCAAGAGTGTCTAATCCGGGCATCAATCAGTGAGGGTGTCTAATCCAGATATCTGACAGCAAGAGTGTCTAATCCGGGCATCAATCAGTGAGGGTGTCTAATCCAGATATCTGACAGCAAGAGTGTCTAATCCGGGCATCAATCAGTGAGAGTGTCTAATCCGGGCATCAATCAGTGAGAGTGTCTAATCCGGGCATCAATCAGTGAGAGTGTCTAATCCGGGCATCAATCAGTGAGAGTGTCTAATCCGGGCATCAATCAGTGAGAGTGTCTAATCCGGGCATCAATCAGTGAGAGTGTCTAATCCAGATATCTGACAGCAAGAGTGTCTAATCCGGGCATCAATCAGTGAGAGTGTCTAATCCGAGCATCAATCAGTGAGGGTGTCTAATCCAGATATCTGACAGCAAGAGTGTCTAATCCGGGCATCAATCAGTGAGGGTGTCTAATCCAGATATCTGACAGCAAGAGTGTCTAATCCGGGCATCAATCAGTGAGAGTGTCTAATCCGAGCATCAATCAGTGAGGGTGTCTAATCCAGATATCTGACAGCAAGAGTGTCTAATCCGGGCATCAATCAGTGAGAGTGTCTAATCCGGGCATCAATCAGTGAGGGTGTCTAATCCAGATATCTGACAGCAAGAGTGTCTAATCCGGGCATCAATCAGTGAGGGTGTCTAATCCAGATATCTGACAGCAAGAGTGTCTAATCCGGGCATCAATCAGTGAGAGTGTCTAATCCAGATATCTGACAGCAAGAGTGTCTAATCCGGGCATCAATCAGTGAGAGTGTCTAATCCAGATATCTGACAGCAAGAGTGTCTAATCCGGGCATCAATCAGTGAGGGTGTCTAATCCAGATATCTGACAGCAAGAGTGTCTAATCCGGGCATCAATCAGTGAGGGTGTCTAATCCAGATATCTGACAGCAAGAGTGTCTAATCCGGGCATCAATCAGTGAGGGTGTCTAATCCAGATATCTGACAGCAAGAGTGTCTAATCCGGGCATCAATCAGTGAGGGTGTCTAATCCAGATATCTGACAGCAAGAGTGTCTAATCCGGGCATCAATCAGTGAGAGTGTCTAATCCGGGCATCAATCAGTGAGGGTGTCTAATCCAGATATCTGACAGCAAGAGTGTCTAATCCGGGCATCAATCAGTGAGAGTGTCTAATCCGGGCATCAATCAGTGAGAGTGTCTAATCCGGGCATCAATCAGTGAGAGTGTCTAATCCGGGCATCAATCAGTGAGAGTGTCTAATCCGGGCATCAATCAGTGAGAGTGTCTAATCCGGGCATCAATCAGTGAGAGTGTCTAATCCGGGCATCAATCAGTGAGGGTGTCTAATCCGGGCATCAATCAGTGAGGGTGTCTAATCCGGGCATCAATCAGTGAGGGTGTCTAATCCGGGCATCAATCAGTGAGGGTGTCTAATCCGGGCATCAATCAGTGAGAGTGTCTAATCCGGGCATCAATCAGTGAGGGTGTCTAATCCGGGCATCAATCAGTGAGGGTGTCTAATCCGGGCATCAATCAGTGAGGGTGTCTAATCCAGATATCTGACAGCAAGAGTGTCTAATCCGGGCATCAATCAGTGAGAGTGTCTAATCCGGGCATCAATCAGTGAGGGTGTCTAATCCGGATATCAGACAGTGAGCGAGTCTGATTCGGACATCAAACAGTGAGTGAGTCTAATCCGGATATCGGAAAGCATGAGAGTCTAATCCGGATATCGGAAAGCATGAGAGTCGAATCCGGTTATCGGAAAGCATGAGAGTCGAATCCGGTTATCGGAAAGCATGAGAGTCGAATCCGGTTATCGGAAAGCATGAGAGTCGAATCCGGTTATCGGAAAGCATGAGAGTCGAATCCGGTTATCGGAAAGCATGAGAGTCGAATCCGGTTATCGGAAAGCATGAGAGTCGAATCCGGTTATCGGAAAGCGAGGGAGTCGAATCTGGACATTTGGAAATGTGTGTCTAAACCGGATATCGGAGAGTGAGAATCTAATCCAGATATCTGACACTCAGTCAGGATATCTGTCTGCAGGACTGTGAATGTTTCTGCTCCAGCGCATATTGATGTTGACACGGGTGACAGGAAGCCAGTGCTTCATCGTTATCTCTACTGTTCAGTATTGGTGGTAAAGAGACGAGTGAAATACTTCACCTTCAGGAGCGACCCAGGCTGGAGCGTACATTCTCCCCGGACACTGGAAGGAAAACTTGACGTCGGCCATGCTGATCCGAGCTGTCATGTCCTCGTCAATCTGCCCAACGCAAAACAAAAAAATGATAAAGGGGGCCGAGTTGAGACACGCAGCGGGAGAAAAGATTCCTGTTCTAGTTTCAGGGTCAATGTGGGGCTAATCCAGGAACATAGGAATAGCAGGAGGCCATTTATGCCCTCCCACCATTCAATGAGATCACGGCTGATCTGCGACCTAATTCATGAACCCATCTTTGCCCTATATCCCTTAATACCTTTGGAAAGCAAAAATCTTTCAATTACAGAATTAAAATTAACAAGTAGGATCAGAGTCATAAAATGGTTATAGCACAGGAGGCCATTCAGCCTGTCCCATCCATGCTGGCACGCTATAAGAATAACTCAGTGTCCCCTAGTTCTCAACCTATCCACCAATGGTAACAGTTTCTCTCTATCTACTCCGTCCAGCCCCCTCATGATTTTGAACGCCTGTATCAAATCTCCTCTCAACCTTCTCTTCTCTAAGGAGAACAGCCCAGCTTCGCCCAACCACCCATACTTTTACTCTGGATTACTCCTTGTCCCTTGTTTCCATAGTGAAGCTAAACCTTATGATGCTTTGAACACTGTTCCCTAAATGTTCCCCTACTGTCACTTGATCCACCTCATTCCCCAGAACCAGCAATGCCTCCTTCCTCGTTGGACTGGAAACATACTGATCTAGAAAATTCTTCTGAACACACTTCAGAAACTCTTCCCCATCTCTACCCTTTGCACTATTACTATCCCAAACTAAATTAGGATAATTAAAACCCACCATTATGACTTCTCTATGGTTTTTGCACTCTGTAATTTCCTTGCAAATTTGTTCTTCTACTTCTTTTCCACTAGTTGGTGGCCTACAGAATACACCCAAGTTGGGTAATGGTACCGCGATTGTTCATTTGCTCAAACCAAACAGATTCTGTCCTTGACCACTCTCAGACATCCTCTCTCTCCAGCACTGTAATATCATCCTTAATCATCCTTCATCTCTCCTCCTTTCTTTCCTTCCCTATATTTCCTGAAAACTTGTATCCAGGAATATCTAGTACCCAGTTCTGCCCTTTTTTTGAGCCAGGTCTCTTATCGCCACAACATCATGTTCCCATCTGTGCCTGCAGTGCATCAACCTTATTTTCCATGCCCCGCACATTCACACATATGCACTGTAAACCTAACTTAGACCTTAGGGCGGCACAGTGGTTAGCACCGCAGCCTCACAGCTCCAGAGACCCGGGTTCAGTTCTGGGTCCTGCCTGTGCGGAGTTTGCAAGTTCTCCCTGTGACCGCGTGGGTTTCCGCCGGGTGCTCCAGTTTCCTCCCACAGCCAAAGACTTGCAGGTCGTTAAGTAAATTGGCCATTGTAACTTGCCCTAGTGTAGGTAGGTGGTAGGAGAATTGAGCGAACGTGGGGATGTGGTAGGAAATATGTGGTTAATGTAGGATTAGTATGAATGGGTGGTTGATGGTCAGCAGAGACTCGGTGGGTCGAAGGGCCTGTTTCAGTGCTGTATCGCTCTATGACTCTTGACCTTACTGCATTCCCTTTTACTCTGAACCCACCCAATACCTTATTATTTCTTACTCTAGTGCTCTGTCTCTCCCAATTCTTTGTGCGCTTCATTTTTCTTTTCTAAGGTTACATCCCGGTTCCCATCCCCTGCCGTTTAAGTTCAAATCCTTCCCAATAGCACTAGCAAACTGCCCTGCAAGGACATTGGACCCATCCCTGTTGAGGTGCAACCCATCCGGCCTGTACAGATCCCACCTCTACCAGAACTAGATGTCCCAAGAATCAAAAGCCTTCCCTCCTACACCATCTCTTCAGTCACATATTCGCCTGGACTACCCTCCTATTTCTATATCATTAGTGCATATTGCCGGGAGTAATCATACTATTGAGGTCCTGTATGCTAGTCTTCTCCCTTCCGAGCTCCTTAAAATCTGCCTGCAGGACCTTATTTCTCTTTCCACCTAGTCATTGCTTCCAATGTGGACCACTAGCTCCGGCTGTTCATCCTGCCCCCTCAGGGTGCTCTGCAGTCACTCAGTGATATCCTTGACCCTGGCACCAAGGAGGCAACATACCATCCTGGATTCACGTCTGTAGTCGCAGCTACGCCTGTCTGTTTCCCTAACTATGGAATCCTCTATCACGATTGCTTACCCAATCTTCCTCCAGCCCCACTAGAGCTCAGCCACCAGTGGTGCCATGGACTTGACTCTGGCTGAACTCCCCAGATGAACCACGACTCTCACCAGTATTCAGAATTGATCTAGCATCAATTGCCATTTGCAGAAGAGTTCCAAACTTATACCACCCTTTGCATGAAGAAGTGTTTCCTAATTTCATTCCTATAAAGTCTGGCTTTAATTGTTAGACTATGCCTCCGAGTCCTAGACTCCAGTGGAAATAGTTTCTCTCTATCTACCCTGTTTCTCCTTAATATCTTGAAAACTTCAAGCAAATCACCCCTTAACCTTCTAAGTTGCAGAGAATACAACCCTAGTTTGTGCGATCTCACCTCATAATTTAACCCTTGGGAGTCCAGGGATCGTTCTGGGGAAAGCCCAACCGTGGGGCTTTATTTATAGGAAAGACCCCTCTGTAGGTACTGCTTTACGGGAAATGCTCTTGGGGACATCTTTACGGGGACCTGTATCCAACAATCACCCCAATGCTCCAATGGAACCCCAGTTTTTGCTGGATATAGTCCAATCTCTGCAATCTTCTGGCACCTCGCCATTCTATCACTGGGGACAGTACAACTGACATTGATTTGCCCCTCACCCAACCTGAGTACTTTCCAGCAGGACTCACCACGTGGGTACTAGGAGAAGGAATCCTGATTGAGTTTGCGCTCTGACCCGAGGGAAGCTCTGGCCATTTGTTGCTGGCAAAGATCAGGAAATTCTGTTTAAAATTACAACAGTGATTGTCTGCATTCCTCATCCCAGTTTCTGTTTAATACCCCACTAGCCACCCCAACAACATAGGAAATAGGAGCAGGATAGGCCATTCAGCCCCTCCAGCCTGCTCCGCCATGCAATTAGATCATGGCTTCTCTTCTACCTCAAAGCCATTTTCCCGTACTATTCCCTATCCCTTGATATCGTCAATGTGTAGAAATCTATAGATCTCAGTCTTGAACATACTCAATGACTGAACCTCTACAGCCCTCTGGGGTAGAGAATTCCAAAGATTCACCACCCTCTGAGTGAAGAAATTCCTCCTCATCTCTGTCCTAAATGGCCTGCCCCTCATTCTGAAACTGTGTCCCCTGGTTCTAGCCTCCCCAGCCAGGGGCAACATCCTTCCTGCATCAACCCTATCGAGCCCTGTAAACATTTTGTACGTTTCAATGAGATCCCTCTTTATCCTTCTAAACTCTGGAGAATAAAGGCCCAGTCTCCTCAATCTTTCCACATAGGACAATCCCGCCATCTCAGGGATCAGTCTGGTGAACCTCCGTTACACTCCCTCGATGGCAAGTATATCCTTCCTTAGGTAAGGAGACTAAAACTGTACACAACACTCCAGGTGTGGTCTCACCAAGGCTCCATACAAACGCAGTAAGACATCTTTACTCCTGTACTCAAATCCTCTTGCAACGAAGGCCAACATACCATTTTCCTTCTTAATTGCTTGCTGCACCTGCATGCTAGCTTTGAGTGACTTATGAACAAGGACACCCAGGTCCCTTTGGACATCAACACTTCCCAATCTCTCATCATTTAAGAAATACTCTGCATTTGTTTTTCCTACCAAGCGGATCACTTCATATTTTTCCACATTATATTCCATTTGCCATCTTTCCCACTCACTTAGTCTGTCTAAATCCCCTTGAAGCCTCTTAGCATCCTCCTCACAACTCACACTTCCACCTAGCTTTGTGTCATCTTCAAACTTGGAAATAATACAATTGGTCTCCACATCCAAATCATTTATATAGATTGTGAATATCTGGGGGCCCAAGCACTGATCCTTGTGGCACCTCACTGGTCACAGCATGCCAACCTGGGAATGACCCATTTATTCCTACTTTGCATCGGTATTCACCGAGGAGAGGGACATGACGGATGTTGAGGTTAGGGACAGATGTTTGATTACTCTAGGTCAAGTCGGCATAAGGAGGGAGGAAGTGTTGGGTATTCTAAAAGGCATTAAGGTGGACAAGTCCCCAGGTCCGGATGGGATCTATCCCAGGTTACTGAGGGAAGCGAGAGAGGAAATAGCTGGGGCCTTAACAGATATCTTTGCAGCATCCTTAAACACGGGTGAGGTCCCGGAGGACTGGAGAATTGCTAATGTTGTCCCCTTGTTTAAGAAGGGTAGCAGGGAAAATCCAGGTAATTATCGACCGGTGAGCCTGACGTCAGTGGTAGGGAAGCTGCTGGAGAAGATACTGAGGGAATGGATCTATTCCCATTTGGAAGAAAATGGGCTTATCAGTGATAGACAACATGGTTTTGTGCAGGGAAGGTCATGTCTTACCAACTTAATAGAATTCTTTGAGGAAGTGACAAAGTTGATTGATGAGGGAAGGGCTGTAGATGTCATATACATGGACTTCAGTAAGGCGTTTGATAAGGTTCCCCATGGTAGGCTGATGGAGAAAGTGAAGTCGCATGGGGTCCAGGGTGTACTAGCTAGATGGATAAAGAACTGGCTGGGCAACAGGAGACAGAGAGTAGCAGTGGAAGGGAGTTTCTCAAAATGGAGACGTGTGACCAGTGGTGTTCCACAGGGATCCGTGCTGGGACCACTGTTGTTTGTGATATACATAAATGATTTGGAGGAAAGTATAGGTGGTCTGATTAGCAAGTTTGCAGACGACACTAAGATTGGTGGAGCAGCAGATAGTGAAGGGGACTGTCAGAGAATACAGCAGAATATAGATAGATTGGAGAGTTGGGCAGAGAAATGGCAGATGGAGTTCAATCCACATAGGCACCAACGACATAGGTAGGAAGAGAGATGGGGATTTAAGGCAGAAATTCAGGGAGCTAGGGTGGAAGCTTAGAGCGAGAACAACCAGAGTTGTTATCTCTGGGTTGTTGCCTGTGCCACGTGCTAGCGAAGAGAGGAATAGGGAGAGAGAGGAGTTGAACACGTGGCTGCAGGGATGGTGTAGGAGGGAGGGTTTTGGTTTCCTGGATAATTGGGGCTCTTTCTGGGGTAGGTGGGACCCCTACAAACAGGATGGTCTTCACCTGAACCAGAGGGGTACCAATATCCTGGGGGGGAGATTTGTTAGTGCTCTTTGGGGGGGTTTAAACTAAATCAGCAGGGGAATGGGAACCTAAATTGCAGTGCCAGTGTACAGGCTGTTGAGAGTAGTGAGGTAGGGGATAAGGTTACAGGGACGCAAGAGGGCACTGGCAAGCAAGAACTTGGTTTAAAGTGTGTCTACTTCAACGCCAGGAGCATCCGGAATAAGGTGGGTGAGCTTGCAGCATGGGTTGGTACCTGGGATCCTGATGTTGTGGCCATTTCGGAGACATGGGTAGAGCAGGGGCAGGAATGGATGTTGCAGGTTCCGGGATTTAGATGTTTCAGAAAGAACAGAGAAGAGGGTAAAAGAGGGGGGGGTGTGGCATTGTTAATCAAGGAAAGTATTACAGCGGCAGAAAGGACGTTTGAGGACTCGTCTACTGAGGTAGTCTGGGCCGAGGTTAGAAACAGGAGAGGAGAGGTCACCCTGTTGGGAGTTTTCTATAGACCTCCGAATAGTTCCAGAGATGTCGAGGAAAGGATAGCGAAGATGATTCTCGACAGGAGCGAGAGTAACAGGGTAGTGGTTATGGGGGACTTTAACTTTCCAAATATTGACTGGAAATACTATAGTTCGAGTACTTTAGATGGGTCTGTTTTTGTCCAGTGTGTGCAGGAGGGTTTTCTGACACAGTATGTGGACAGGCCAACCAGGGGCGATGCCACATTGGATTTGGTACTGGGTAATGAACCCGGCCAGGTGTTTGATTTAGATGTAGGTGAGCACTTTGGCGATAGTGATCACAATTCGGTTAGGTTTACCTTAGCGATGGGCAGGGACAGGTATATACCGCAGGGCAAGAATTATAGCTGGGGGAAAGGAAATTATGACGCGATTAGGCAAGATTTAGGATGTGTAGGATGGGGAAGGAAACTGCAGGGGATGGGCACAAACGAAATGTGGAGCTTATTCAAGGAGCAGCTAATGCGTGTCCTTGATAAGTATGTACCTGTCAGGCAGGGAGGAAGTTGTCGAGCAAGGGAGCCGTGGTTTACTCAAGAAGTTGAAGCGCTTGTCAAGAGGAAGAGGGCGGCTTATGTTAGGATGAGACGTGAAGGCTCAGTTAGGGCGCTTGAGAGTTACAAGCTAGCCAGGAAGGATCTAAAGGGAGGGCTAAGAAGAGCAAGGAGAGGACACGAGAAGTCATTGGCGGATAGGATCAAAGAAAACCCTAAGGCTTTCTATAGGTATATCAGGAATAAACGAATGATAAGAGTTAGAACAGGGCCAATCAAGGATAGTAGTGGGAAGTTGTGTGCGGAATCAGAGGAGATAGGGGAAGCGTTAAATGAATATTTTTCGTCAGTATTTACAGTAGAGAAAGAAAATGTTGCCGAGGAGATTACTGAGATACAGCCTACTAGGCTAGATGGGATTGAGATTCACAAGGAGGAGGTGTTAGCAATTTTGGAAAGAGTGAAAATAGATAAGTCCCCTGGGCCAGATGGGATTTATCCTAGGATTCTCTGGGAAGCCAGGGAGGAGATTGCAGAGCCGTTGTTGTTGATCTTTAAGTCGTCATTGTCGACAGGAGTAGTGCCGGAGGACTGGAGGATAGCAAATGTTGTCCCCTTGTTCAAGAAGGGGAGTAGAGACAGCCCTGGTAATTATAGACCTGTGAGCCTTACTTCGGTTGTGGGTAAAATGTTGGAAAAGGTTATAAGAGACAGGATTTATAATCATCTTGAAAAGAATAAGTTCATTTGCGATAGTCAGCACGGTTTTGTGAAAGGTAGGTCGTGCCTCACAAACCTTATTGAGTTTTTCGAGAAGGTGACCAAACAGGTGGATGAGGGTAAAGCCGTGGATGTGGTGTATATGGATTTCAGTAAGGCGTTTGATAAGGTTCCCCACGGTAGGCTATTGCAGAAAATACGCAAGTATGGGGTTGAAGGTGATTTAGAGCTTTGGATCAGAAATTGGCTAGCTGAAAGAAGACAGAGGGTGGTGGTTGATGGCAAATGTTCATCCTGGAGTTTAGTTACTAGTGGTGTACCGCAAGGTTCTGTTTTGGGGCCACTGCTGTTTGTCATTTTTATAAACGACCTGGATGAGGGTGTAGAAGGGTGGGTTAGTAAATTTGCGGATGACACGAAGGTCGGTGGAGTTGTGGATAGTGTCGAAGGGTGTTGTAGGGTACAGAGGGACATAGATAGGCTGCAGAGCTGGGCTGAGAGATGGCAAATGGAGTTTAATGCGGAGGAGTGTGAGGTGATTCACTTTGGAAGGAGTAACAGCAATGCAGAGTACTGGGCTAATGGGAAGATTCTTGGTAGTGTAGATGAGCAGAGAGATCTTGGTATCCAGGTACATAAATCCCTGAAAGTTGCTACCCAGGTTAATAGGGCTGTTAAGAAGGCATATGGTGTGTTAGCCTTTATTAGTAGGGGGATCGAGTTTCAGAGCCACGGGGTCATGATGCAGCTGTACAAAACTCTGGTGAGGCCGCACCTGGAGTATTGCGTGCAGTTCTGGTCACCGCATTATAGGAAGGATGTCGAAGCTTTGGAAAGGGTGCAGAGGAGATTTACTAGGATGTTGCCTGGTATGGAAGGAAGGTCTTACGAGGAAAGGCTGAGGGACTTGGGGTTGTTTTCGTTAGAGAGAAGGAGGAGGAGAGGTGACTTAATAGAGACATACAAGATAATCAGAGGGTTAGATAGGGTGGATAGTGAGAGTCTTTTTCCTCGGATGAGGATGGCAAACACGAGGGGACATAGCTTTAAGTTGAGGGGTGAAAGATATAGGACAGATGTCAGAGGTAGTTTCTTTACGCAGAGAGTAGTAGGGGCGTGGAACGCCCTGCCTGCAACAGTAGTAGACTCGCCAACTTTAAGGGCATTTAAGTGGTCATTGGATAGACATATGGATGTAAATGGAATAGTGTAGGTCAGATGATCGGCGCAACATCGAGGGCCGAAGGGCCTGTACTGCGCTGTAATATTCTAATTCTAAAAAAAAAAAATCAGGGCAAATGCGAGGTGATGCATTTTGGAAGATCCAATTCAAGAGTGAATTATACAGTAAATGGAAAAGTCCTGGGGAAAATTGATGTACAGAGAGACTTGGGTGTTCAGGTCCATTGTTCCCTGAAGGTGGCAACGCAGGTCAATAGAGTGGTCAAGAAGGCATACGGCATGCTTTCCTTCATCTGACGGGGTATTGAGTACAAGAGTTGGCAGGTCATGTTACAGTTGTATAAGACTTTGGTCCGGCCACATCTGGAATACTGCGTGCAGTTCTGGTCGCCACATTACCAAAAGGATGTAGATGCTTTGGAGAGGGTGCAGAGAAGGTTCACCAGGATGTTGCCTGGTATGGAGGGCGCTAGCTATGAAGAGAGGTTGAGTAGATTAGGATTATTTTCATTAGAAAGACGGAGGTTGAGGGGGGACCTGATTGAGGTATACAAAATCATGAGAGGTATGGACAGGGTGGATAGCAAGAAGCTTTTACCCCAGAGTGGGGGATTCAATTACTAGGGGTCACGAGTTCAAAGTGAGAGGGGAAAAGTTTAGGGGGGATATGCGTGGAAAGTTCTTTACGCAGAGGGTGGTGGGTGCCTGGAACGCGTTGCCAGCGGAGGTGGTAGATGCGGGCACGATGGCGTCTTTTAAGATGTATCTAGACAGATACATGAATGGGCAGGAAGCAAAGAGATACAGACCCTAAGAAAATAGGTGACATGTTTAGATAGAGGATCTGGATCGGCGCAGGCTTGGAGGGCCGAAGGGCCTGTTCCTGTGCTGTAATTTTCTTTGTTCTTTGTTCTCTGCTTTCTGTTCAATTCTCAATACTTGCCCACTCAACGTCACAACGCCTCTCATTCCTGCACCTGTACGCTGGTTTAAGGCTGGCTGACCTAAAGCTGCGTGAGATCAGTTTTTGAGAGAATCAAGATGCAAACAGCTCACCATGATGCTCTTGCTATTGACGTAATGTCTGGGGATGAGGGGCTCAAGGGTGTGTAGAAACGCCAACCCCCGGGCAATATCCAAAGCAAACTTCACCGCCTGGGTCTGGTCCACCACAAAATCTGAAAAGGTGAGAGTAGAAAGTTCAGGAGACAGCTATTAATTCCCGAGTTTGCCCTAAGTAGCAGCGCGACACCAGTCTAGCGAGCGGACAATGTCAGGTTGCCCTCAGGGTGATTGAGCCTCGATCATGCTGAAACAAGTTTCTGTCACAGTCCCATCCTGCCAGTGCGATCCCGGGATCTCTCAAACGCTATACACAGGAACACTCTAAGCCTCATCCTGCTACCGCAACGTAGGGTCAACCTCAGGGTCCAGGCGAACAACTCCTGCTGACGGATGTCCTGAATGGTTGGGGAGTTGTGGGGGGAGGGGGGGGGTTCACAGTCGAGCTTCTACCTTTTCCAGGATGTTAACAGTGGCTCAGCAGACAGCAGGCTGATTTATGAGTCAGAAGGCTGTGGGTTCAAATCCCACTTCAGAGACTGAAGCACAAAATTAAGGGCAATTCTTAATGCTGCACTGTCGGAGGGTCAGTACTGAGGGAGCGCTGCACTGTCCGAGGTCAGTACTGAGGGAGCGCTGCACCGTCCGAGGGTCAGTACTGAGGGAGCGCTGCACCGTCCGAGGGTCAGTACTGAGGGAGCGCTGCACCGTCCGAGGGTCAGTACTGAGGGAGCGCTGCACTGTCCGAGGGTCAGTACTGAGGGAGCGCTGCACTGTCCGAGGGTCAGTACTGAGGGAGCGCTGCACTGTCCGAGGGTCAGTACTGAGGGAGCGCTGCACTGTCCGAGGGTCAGTACTGAGGGAGCGCTGCACTGTCCGAGGGTCAGTACTGAGGGAGCGCTGCACTGTCCGAGGGTCAGTACTGAGGGAGCGCTGCACTGTCCGAGGGTCAGTACTGAGGGAGCGCTGCACTGTCCGAGGGTCAGTACTGAGGGAGCGCTGCACTGTCCGAGGGTCAGTACTGAGGGAGCGCTGCACTGTCCGAGGGTCAGTACTGAGGGAGCGCTGCACTGTCCGAGGGTCAGTACTGAGGGAGCGCTGCACTGTCCGAGGGTCAGTACTGAGGGAGCGCTGCACTGTCCGAGGGTCAGTACTGAGGGAGCGCTGCACTGTCCGAGGGTCAGTACTGAGGGAGCGCTGCACTGTCCGAGGGTCAGTACTGAGGGAGCGCTGCACTGTCCGAGGGTCAGTACTGAGGGAGCGCTGCACTGTCCGAGGGTCAGTACTGAGGGAGCGCTGCACTGTCCGAGGGTCAGTACTGAGGGAGCGCTGCACTGTCCGAGGGTCAGTACTGAGGGAGCGCTGCACTGTCCGAGGGTCAGTACTGAGGGAGCGCTGCACTGTCCGAGGGTCAGTACTGAGGGAGCGCTGCACTGTCCGAGGGTCAGTACTGAGGGAGCGCTGCACTGTCCGAGGGTCAGTACTGAGGGAGCGCTGCACTGTCCGAGGGTCAGTACTGAGGGAGCGCTGCACTGTCCGAGGGTCAGTACTGAGGGAGCGCTGCACTGTCCGAGGGTCAGTACTGAGGGAGCGCTGCACTGTCCGAGGGTCAGTACTGAGGGAGCGCTGCACTGTTGGAGGGGCAGTGCAGAGGGAGGGCTGCACTGTTGGAGGGGCCTTCTTTTGGATGAAACACCCTGTTGTCCTCTAAGGTAGATGTGGGTACTGCCTGTGCGGAGTTTGCAAGTTCTCCCTGTGTGTGTGGGTTTTCTCCGGGTGCTCCAGTTTCCTCCCACATCCAAAGACTTGCAGGTGATAGGTAAATTGGCTGTTATAAATTGCCCCTCGTGTAGGTAGGTGATAGGGAATACGGGATTACTGTAGGGTTAGTATAAATGGGTGGTTGTTGGTCGCCACAGACTCGGTGGGCCGAAGGGCCTGTTTCAGTGCTGTATCTCTAAATAAAAATAAATAAAATAAATAAATCAAAGATCCCAAGGCACTATTGGAAGAGGAGCTCTAAGACTTGACCATTCCAAGTCCTGACCAGCCAGCAACATTATACGCTCTGTAAACGTGAGGCCATCCAAACTCTGCTGCCCGTGACTTTACTCATACCATGTCCTGTTTATCGATCACCACCTGTGCTCGCTGAGGTACACTGGCTCTCAGTAAAGCAATGCCTTGAGTTTAAAATTCTCATCCTCATTTCCAAATCTATCCATGGTCTTACCGCTCCCCATCTTATAATCTCCTCCACAATCCTCCGAGATCTCTGTGCTCATCTAATTCTGGGCTCTTGAGCATTCCTGATTTTAATTGCTCATTTTTCCCTCTGGATGTTAAACTCGCAGTGCGGCACAATTCAAGTACCCATTCAGTACGTGCAAGCCTTTGACAGTGAGTATCGGATGGCTATCATACTATAGGGGGTATCACAGCTCAGTTGCCATATCATAATCCGATATTTACTCAAATATCATGGCTTATTCTGCAGGGGTCACTGGTTGGGGATCAGGAGGAGCAGGAACGCTGGATGGCATTTCTACATCAAACTTCAGGAGGACGGGTTGCACCGAGACACTAACTACACTGTGTAAGTAACTCATGGACTATGCAACTGTTTGTAAAGGCACAAGATAAATGCACGTTCTTGCTTTTCCAGTTTTCACTAGAATGCTGTCCAGGCAGAGATCAATTCACAGCGCAAATGGGAGCTGCAACCTTCCCGATCCATGCAGTTCAACATTTATTGGCACCTGAACAGCTCTTAGAACTTTTTTACCAATAGTTCACTTCTCCCTCAACTCACTTGTTCCCTCATGTAGGACATTGTACAAAGACCCGTAAGGCATCCAGTGTGTGATGATGATGGGGTGTGGAGCCGGTGGTGACTGACAGGCTCCGAGAACAGGCAGCACGTTGGGATGTGAGAATATTCTGTGAAAAGAGACAGCAGAACATTGCTAAAACATAAAAATTGAGAGACTGAGAACAGAATGATTCCATTATTATGTTGCACACTCACACCCCTACCCCACTCACCTGAGCTTCGGATACTCCTCGTTGAAGTCCCGGCTTTTCCGTGTGGTCCAGTCACGCACTTTCAGGACTTTGATCACAATGTCATTCCCCTGCCACCTGCCTTTCCACAGCTGGAAGCAAGGTAAAGACATCCTTGATTAACAAAGCGGGACTCACTCGCTGCTCTGCAGTTTAAAACCCTTCCCTTCCAGCAGAATGAGTCAGTTTTTATATTCTCAAGGGCAATTAGGGATGGGTAACAAACACTGGTCTTGCCAGCAATGCTCACATCCACTAATAAGTAAAAATAATTACTGTTGAGCAGAGCACTTAATGACTGAGAGATTGATTTTATCTGCAAAGCTCCACCTGATTACCTTGGCTCACTGACCTGACCTGCCCTTCACTTAGAGGTTTGTCCCAGTTGGGACATATGGTGTGAAGGGGTAATCAAGCAGGTACAGCGATGTGCAAAGGCTTAAATTGTGAGGACAGGTTGCATAAACTCAAACTCACATTTTACACCTCTAAGTTTCGAAGGTTGAGGGGTGATTTACTTGAGGTGTTTAAAATGATCAAAAGATGTAATAGGGCAGAACAGCACATAATATTCAAGCGCTTGGTGTCAACCCTCTATCCAGATGGATGAAATCGTGGGACGTATGCAGCATAAAAAATTCAACACCTCATCACTGACACACGAGCAGAGGTTCCGGGCTTCAAACTCGCTCTAAGACAATGGACAGTGTGCAACCAAATCTGCACTGACGATGTGGCCACCAGGTCCATGAGTGGAAGATGAGGGATGACCCAAACTGCGACTAAGACCATGAGTCCCAGGCTGTGGAACACATCACACCAGCCTACCCACTAAGATCTCTTGTGGAAGACACCTCATTTTTCCACTATGTTATAAGAACATAAGAAATAGGAGCAGGACTAGGCCAATCATCCCTTTGAGCCCATTCCACCATTCAATGAGATCATGGCTGACCTTCTACTTCAACACCATTTTCCTGCACTATCCCCATAACCCTTGATGTTTTTAACATGTAGAAATCTATCAATCTCAGTCTTGAATATACTCAACGATTGAGACTCCACAGCCCTCTGGGGCAGAGAATTTGAAAGATTCACCACCGTCTGAGTGAAGAAATTCTTCCTCATCTCAGTCCTAAGTGGCCTGCCCCTTATTCTGAGACTATTCTAGACTCCTCAGCCAAAGTAAATATCCTTCCTCATCTACCCTTTTTTTAAAAATTCGTTCATGGGATGTGGGCGTCGTTGGCTAGGCCAGCATTTATCGTCCATCCCTAATTGCCCTGTCAGAATTTTGTATGTTTGAATGAGATCACCTCTCATTCTTCTAAACTCCAAAGAATAAAGGCCCAGTCTATTTAATCTTTCCTCATAGGACAATCCCTCCATCTCAGGAATTAGTATGGTGAACCTTCGTTGCACTCTCTCTACGGCAAGTATATCTTTGCTGAGGAAAGGAGACCAAAACTGCACACAATACTCCAGGTGCAGTCACATTAAAGCTCTATATAAATGCACTAAGATAGCTTTACTCCTATACTCAAATCCTCTTGTAATAAAAGCCAACATACCATTTGCATTTTTAATTGCTAAAAACGGACTGTAAAAGCTTCTATAGGTACATAAAAAGGAAACGTTTGGTTAAGGCAAATGCGGATCCATTCCAGGCACAATCAGAAGAATTTATAATGGGGAATAGAGAAATGGCAGTGAAGCTAAATGATTTCTTTGAGTCTGTCTTCACTGAGGAAGAAAGAAGAAATCTCTCAGAATGAGAGATCCAAGGGACTAGGGGGAATGAGGAATTGAAGGAAATAAACATTGGGAAGAAGGTTGTATTGGAGAAATTAATGGGGCTGAAGATTGATAAGTCCCCAGGATCTGATATTCTACATCCCAGAGTGTCGAAAGAGGTAGCTATGGAGATGGTGAATGCATTGGTGATAATCTTCCAAAATTCTATAGATTCTGGAACGGTTCCTGCAGATTGGAAGGTCGCCAATGTCACCACACTATTTAAGAAGGGAGGGAGAGAGAAAACAGGGAATTACAGACGTGTTAGTCTTACATCAGTAGTCGGGAAAATGTTAGAATCTATTCTAAAGGATGTGATAAATGGACACTTGGATAATAATGCTCTGATTAGGCATAGTCAACATGGATTTATGAATGGGAAATCATGTTTGACGAACCTGTTGTGGAGTTTTTTGAGGATGTTACTAACAGAATTGATAAAGAGGAGTCGGTGGACGTAGTATACTTAGATTTTCAGAAGGCTTTTGATAAAGTCCCCCATGGGAGGTTGGTTAGCAAAATTAAAACGCATGGGATAGGAGGTAATATACTGGCATGGATTAAGGATTGGTTAACAGGCAGAAAACAGAGAGTAGGAATAAACGGGTCATTCTCACGTTGGCAGGCTGTGACTAGTGGGGTACCGCAGGAATCAGTACTTGGGCCACAGCTGTTCACAATATATATCAATGATTTGGACATGGGGACCAAAAGTTTGCGGATGACACGAAACTAGGTGAGAATGTGTATTGTGAGGAAGATGCAAAGTGGCTTCAAGGGGATTTGGCCAGACATAGTGAGAGGGCAAGAACGTGACAAATGGAATATAATGTGTAACAAGGTGAGGTTATCCATTTTGGTAAAATGAATAGATGTGCAGAGTATTTAAATGGTAAGAGATTAGAAAGTGTAGATGTGGGTGTCCTCATCAACAAGTCACTGAAGGCTAAATGCAGGTGCAACAAGCAATTAAGGCGGCTAATGGTATGTTAGCCTTTATTGCAAGAGGATTTGAGTAGTGAAACCTTGCTTCATTTGTATAGAACTTCGGTTAGACTGCATCTGGAGTACTGTGTGCAGTTCTGGTCCCCTTACCTTAGGAAGGATATTATTGCCATAGAGGGAGTGCAACGAAGGTTCACCAGACTTGTTCCTGGGATGGTGGGACTGTCCTTTGAAGAGAGATTGGGGAAACTGGGCCTGTATTCTCTAGAGTTTCGAAGAATGAGAGGGGATCTCATTGAAACCTACAAAATACTTAAAGGGATAGACGGGGTAGATGCAGCTAAGATGTTTCCCCTGGTTGGGGAGTCTAGAACCAGGGGGCACAATTTCAAAATAAAGGGGGATGCCACTTAGGACAGATATGAGGAGAAATTTCTTTACTCAGAGGGTTGTGAATCTTTGGAATTTTCTACCCCAGAGGGCTGTGGAAGCTCAGTCATTGAGTATGTTTAAAATAGAGAATGACAGATTTCTAAATACCAATGATATAAAGGGATATGGGGAGAGAGCGTGGGGAAAAAGGCATTGAAGTGGATGATCAACCATGTTCGTACTGAATGGCGGAGCAGGCTCGAAGGGCTGAATGACCTACTCCTGCTCTTATGTTGTATCCGTATGTGAGCTTTCAGTGACTCATCGAGGGTACCAAAGTCTCTTTGAAATTCAACACTTCCCAGACTCTCAACATTTAAGAAATACTCTGTATTTCTGTTTTTTCTACCAAAGTGAATAACTTCACATTTCTCCATATTGTATTCCATCTGCCAAATCTTTACACACTCGCTTAGCAGCTCCATGAAGCTTCTTTGCATCCTCCTCACAACTCACACTTCCACCTAGTTTTGTGTCATCTGCAAACTTGGAAATATTACATTTAATCCCGACATGCAAATCATCGATGTAGCTTGTGAATAGCTGGGCCCAAGCACAGATCCTTGCAGCACTGACTAAGATACAGCCTGCCAGCCTGAGAATGACCCATTTATTCCTACTCTCAGTTTTCTGTCTGTTAACCAGTTCTTAATCTATGCCAGTATATTCTCCCCAATCCTACGTGCTCTAATTTTGTTTACTAACCTCTTGTATGTGACCTTATCAAAAGCTTTCACAAAATCTAAATATACCAGATCCACCTGTTCCCCCTTACCCATTCTGTTAGTTACATCCTCAAAAAACTCCAACAGGTTTGTTAAACATGATTTCCCTTTCATAATCCCTGTTGACTCTGCCCAATCCTACCATTATTTTCCAAGTGTCCATTCATCACATTCTTTATGATACATAGATGTAAGTCCAACAACTGAATTGCTAATGTTGTCCCCTTGTTTAAGAAGGGTAGCAGGGATAATCCAGGTAATTACAGACCGGTGAGCCTGACGTCAGTGGTAGGGAAGCTGCTGGAGAAGATACTGAGGGATAGGATCTATTCCCATTTGGAAGAAAATGGGCTTATCAGTGATAGGCAACATGGTTTTGTGCAGGGAAGGTCATGTCTTACCAACTTAATAGAATTCTTTGAGGAAGTGACAAAGTTGATTGATGAGGGAAGGGCTGTAGATGTCATATACATGGACTTCAGTAAGGTGTTTGATAAGGTTCCCCATGGTAGGCTGATGGAGAAAGTGAAGTCGCATGGGGTCCAGGGTGTACTAGCTAGATGGATAAAGAACTGGCTGGGCAACAGGAGACAGAGAGTAGCAGTGGAAGGGAGTTTCTCAAAATGGAGACGTGCGACCAGTGGTGTTCCACAGGGATCCGTGCTGGGACCAATGTTGTTTGTGATATACATAAATGATTTGGAGGAAAGTATAGGTGGTCTGATTAGCAAGTTTGCAGACGACACTAAGATTGGTGGAGCAGCAGATAGTGAAGGGGACTGTCAGAGAATACAGCAGAATATAGATAGATTGGAGAGTTGGGCAGAGAAATGGCAGATGGAGTTCAATCAGGGCAAATGCGAGGTGATGCATTTTGGAAGATCCAATTCAAGAGTGAACTATACAGTAAATGGAAAAGTCCTGGGGAAAATTGATGTACAGAGAGATTTGGGTGTTCAGGTCCATTGTTCCCTGAAGGTGGCAACGCAGGTCAATAGAGTGGTCAAGAATGCATACGGCATGCTTTCCTTCATCGGACGGGGTATTGAGTACAAGGGTTGGCAGGTCATGTTACAGTTGTATAAGACTTTGGTTCGGCCACATTTGGAATACTGCGTGCAGTTCTGGTCGCCACATTACCAAAAGGATGTAGATGCTTTGGAGAGGGTGCAGAGAAGGTTCACCAGGATGTTGCCTGGTATGGAGGGCGCTAGCTATGAAGAGAGGTTGAGTAGATTAGGATTATTTTCATTAGAAAGACGGAGGTTGAGGGGGGACCTGATTGAGGTGTACAAAATCATGAGAGGTATAGACAGGGTGGATAGCAAGAAGCTTTTTCCCCAGAGTGGGGGATTCAATTACTAGGGGTCACGTCTTCAACAAAGTGAGAGGGGAAAAGTTTAGGGGGGATATGCGTGGAAAGTTCTTTACGCAGAGGGTGGTGGGTGCCTGGAACGCGTCGCCAGCGGAGGTGGTAGACGCGGGCACGATAGCGTCTTTTAAGATGTATCTAGACAGATACATGAATGGGCAGGAAGTAAAGAGATACAGACCCTTAGAAATAGGCGACATGTTTAAATAGAGGATCTGGATCGGCGCAGGCTTGGAGGGCCGAAGGGCCTGTTCCTGTGCTGTAATTTTCTTTGTTCTTTGTTCTTTTCTTTGTAACTACAGGACAGTCAGTTTAACTTTGGTGGTGGGGAAAATTAATAGTCACATGGACAAATGCGAGTTAATTAAAATAGATTTCTTAAGGGAAAGATCATGTTTGACTAACTTGTTGGAGTTTTTTTGAGGTGGTAACAAGAGAGGGTTGATGAGGGTAATGCTGTTAATGTGGTTTACATGGACTTTCAAAAGGTGTTTGATACAGTGTCACACAACAGACTTGTGAACAAACTTATAGCTCAAGGAATAAAAGGGGCAGTAGCAACATGGATACCGAATTGGCTGAGTGACAGGGAACAAAGAGTAGTGGTCAATGGATGTTTTTCAGGCTGGAGGAAGGTTTGAAATGGAGATCCCCAGGGATCAGTGCTGGTATCTAAAATATAAGCAAAATATTGCAGATGCTGGAAATCTGAAATAAAAACAAGAAATGCTGGAAATACTCAGCAGGTCTGGCAGCATCTGTGGAGAGAGAAGCAGAGCCAACTGTGCAACAGCCCCAACAAACAAATTTCTCTGCAGCACCTGTGGAAGAGCCTGTTACTCCAGAATTGGCCTTTATAGCCACTCCAGGCGCTGCTTCACAAACCACTGACCACCTCCAGGCGCGTATCCATTGTCTCTCGAGATAAGGAGGCCCAAAAGAATTAATAGGGGCATAGCGTACAAGATCAAGGAGGTTATGTTGAACTTGTATAAGACACTCGTTCGGCCTCAGCTGGAGTATTGCATCCAGTTCTGGACGCCGCACTTTTGGAAAGACGTGAGGGCATTGGAGAGAGTACAGAAAAGATTCACGAGAATGTTTCTAGGGATGAAGAACTTAAGGTACGAAAATAGATCGGAGAAGTTCGGACTGTTTTCCTTGAAGAAAAGGCTGAGAGGTGATTTGATAGAGGTATTCAAAATTATGAAGGATCTGGACAGAGTCAATAGGGAGAAACCGTTCCCACTCATGAAAGGATCGAGAACGAGAGGGCAGAGATTTAATGTATTTGGTAAGAGAAGCAAAAGTGACATGAGGAAAAACTTTTTCACACAGCGAGTGGTTAAGGTCTGGAATGCGCTGCCTGAGAACGTGGTGGAGGCAAGTTCAATTGAAGCATTCAAAAGGGAATTATACTGTTATATGAAAAG
Organism: Heterodontus francisci; assembly: GCF_036365525.1. Lineage (NCBI taxonomy): Eukaryota > Metazoa > Chordata > Chondrichthyes > Heterodontiformes > Heterodontidae > Heterodontus > Heterodontus francisci. Next base: position 2,400,431 of record NC_090376.1, on the reverse strand, counting down.
GAAGAACGTGCAGGGTTACAGGGAGAAGGCGGGATAATGGCACTAAGTGAATTGCTCGTTTGGAGAGCCGGTGCAGATATGATGGGTCGAATGGCCTTCTTCTGCGCTGTAACAATTCTGTGATCCTGAGATTCTAGCATTTTCCCTACCACTGATTTATTAGATTTGGAAACGGTGCCATCAGATTGGAATTTCACAAATGTTGCACCACTTTTCAGGAAAGGAGAGAGAGAGAAAAATAGTGAACTACAGGCCAGTTAGCCTAATATCAGCCATTGGGAAAATGCTGTAATTTATGCCTGTCCACTAAGATCTATTGTGGAAGCCACCTCATCTATCCACTCGGCAACTCAGGAGGCCATCGAGTGGAAATCAACATAGACATCCAATATAAGCTTTTCCCATCATACGAAAGTAGTAGTAGATAGTAGTAGAGAGAAATTATTCCCTCTGGTGCTGAAGTGCAGAACAAGGGGTCGGAACCTTAAAATTAGAGCCAGGCCATTCAGGGGTGATGTCAGGAAGCATTTCTTCACACAAAGGGGAGTGGAAATCTGGAACACTCTCCCTCCTGTGGGGTAATTTAGAGCTAACAAGACTGAGATCAATAAGATTTTTGTTGGGTAAGGGTATTGAGGGATTTGGAGAAAAGGTGGGTCAATGGAGTTGAGGTCAGCCATGATCTAAATGAATGGCAGAACAGGCTCGAGGGGCTGAATGGCCTCCTCCTGTTCCTACAAATGTATTTGCATAAGACTGTCAGGGCTGAGCTTTCCAACGAACAGTGAAACGTCGCTGAAATTCACAGCGAATCTCAAACACTTGGTGCTTTTCTCTGGGAGAGAATTGGGGGACAGGCGAGATGGTGACTGGGGAGATGGGGGAGGTGGTGACTGTCAGATAGTATGAGTTGCAGGTCATCAACGGGGGAGAGAGGCAAGACAGAACAGGAAAGGACCTTGGGTGCAATTTATTATCCGGCTCTCTTACGGGACCGGACGTGTGATCTTATATCTCCCATTAGTGAGTGAATGAATTATTTCTCCTGCGTCCAGAGGGAGCCGGAGAGCAGTTCATGAAGAAATTGATATGTGTTTGTAGCCTTAACTTGCTGCTGAACCAGACAGACTAGTTTAAACAGCAGAAATTGCCCTGCATGTTGACCATGGGCTAGGGGCAGGGGTTAGGGTCAGGTTACCTCTCCAGAGTGGTTCTCATTGATTTTATGATTTAGGGTTAGCTGCTTGAAGTCGATGCCAGCGTGTTTGTTCAGTGTTCCATTTCCTGCACAAAATACCAGAAAGCAAAGAAATTAATTCCAATTGCCAGCCATCTCAGTGTAGAAACACTGCAACTTGTGCCCCCACCCCACCACACCTACACCAGATCAGTCTCCATCCAATTCAGCTTAAGGTAGCTAATGACCTCTCAATACATCAAACAAGGGAGCTGGCAAGATCTGATGCTGCGGGTTTGACACAGAGATTTCTCAGGCTTCTGTCGTCTCTCAGCTCTGGTGGGCTAACATCGCCACAGGATCCTCATCTTCTGACCATTGCCCCAATCAGACTCCTGCTTTCCTCCCTCTGACTCCCACTCAGCATAAAGTAAAGGCTGAGTTGTCAATAACTCCATTATTGTTGTACCATGTGACTGGATGTTGGTCTTTTCTTGTCCAGCCATGCCCAAGCTCCTAAATCCCCCTTCACTCAAGTCAGACAACTCAATTCAATTGTGAATAAAAGTTAGGGTTCACTGACGGGGGCGAGTGCGAGTTGTCCCTTTCCAGAAGGTGTCCTTGTAGGGTACTTTAGTCAGACTCTGGCCCAGCTTCTCTGCTCGCTCTGTAGGGAAGGAGAGACAAACAGAGAGAGATAGGGGTGAGATAAACAAGAACGTAAGGGCATGACCGATTGCAGAGCATGAGTGTATTTCAGAGGGAGTGAAGGAGCATCTCACACCACAGCATGTGTCCACTTACTGTCCAAACAAGTCCCGACGTTGGCCACTGACACTTGGCCACGGCACAGACACCCAGTTCATCACAGGACAGAAGGACAAAACTCCATGTGCAATGTATTTCTGCAGGCCATATGATTGGACCACTGAACCAGACATGCACAGCAGTCCCAGTGTTGTTGCATCTACACAGTTGGTTAAAAGTGAGCAGACTGTGATATCGGTCTGTAAATGTGAGCCATTCCACAATATTTCCATTTTCTGTTTCCAGCAGTTTCTTTCTGGTAAATCACTTTTCCTTGTGGATGAATTCAAAAAATAGAAATATACAACACGAACATAGGTAACAGGAGGAGGCCATTCAGCCCCTCAAGCCTGTGCCACCATTCTATGAGATCATGACTGCTCTGTACCTCAACTCCATCCACCCACCTTTCCTCTATACCCCTTGAGACCCTTACCGAATAAGAATTTATTGATTTCAGTGTCCAAATTTCAGTTCAGTCAGAAGATACTGCCTTTTTGGTGAGTTCTAGATTTCCACTCCCCATTTGAAAATGTGCATCTTGACATCACCCCTGAATGACCAAGGTCTAATTTTAAGGTTCTGCCCCCTTGTTCTGAACTCTCCCCACCAGAAGAAATAGTTTCTCTCGATCTATCCTATCAAATCTTTTAATCATTTTGAACACTTCAGTCAGGTCATCCCTTAATCTTCCAAACTCAAGGGAAAACAAGCCTAGTGTCTACAACTTGTCCTTATAATTTAACCCTTTTCGCCCTGTTACTGCTCTGGTGAAACTGCACTGCACCCACTCCAAGTCAATATATCCTTCCTGAGATGCAATGCCCAGAAATGAACACAGTTTCTCCAGATAGTCTCACTGGAGCTTGAAACAACTGCAAATGTAACTTCCACCCATTTGTAATCCAGCCCCCTTCACATAAAGGACAACATTCCATTCACTTTTTTGATTGCTGTTTGCACCAGTCCACTCTTAATGGTTTATGTACCTGGACTCCCAAATCTCTGCTCCTCCATAGTTCCTGGTCTCTCACCATTAAGAAAATATTGCAATTTATCTTTCTTGGAACCAAAGTGGATGCCTCATACTTTCCCACATCGTGCTTCATCTGCAAAAAGCATTGCCTACTCACTTAATCTGTCAATTACCATTTGTAACATCGTGCTTTGTTCGACATAACTTACTGAGCCTCCTAACATAGTGTCGTCAGCAAACTTGGAAGGGTTAGAATAAACAGGTTGACTTGACAACGCTCACTCTGTACACAGGTAGGGGACACATCACACAATACTTCTCCGCACTAACACTGGGGCAAGATTGTGAAAAACTGGGGCCAATTTCAAAATAAATCCATGGAAAATCCCTCCCTAAGTCCCAAAGACAAATAAGAAGTATCAGTTACCATCACTGATGTAGTTATCTAGCCTATAACCTCATCTACCACACAAAAGGTGGTACAAACGGGATCAGAGGTGAGCTGGCAAGATGGATACAGAGCTGGCTCGGACATAGAAGACAGAGGGTAGCAATGGAAGGGTGCTTTTCTGAATGGAGGGATGTGACTAGTGGTGTTCCGCAGGGATCGGTGCTGGGACCTTTGCTGTTTGTAGTATATATAAATGATTTGGAGGAAAATGTAGCTGGTCTGATTAGTAAGTTTGCGGACGACACAAAGGTTGGAGGAGTTGCGGATAGTGATGAGGATTGTCAGAGGATACAGCAGGATATAGATCGGTTGGAGACTTGGATGGAGAAATGGCAGATGGAGTTTAATCCGGACAAATGTGAGGCAATGCATTTTGGAAGGTCTAATACAGGTGGGAAGTATACAGTAAATGGTAGAACCCTTAGGAGTATTGACAGACAGAGAGATCTGGGTGTACAGGTCCACAGGTCACTGAAAGTGGCAACGCAGGTGGATAAGGAAGTCAAGAAGGCATACTGCATCCTTGCCTTCATCGGTTGGGGCATAGAGTATAAAAATTGGCAAGTTATGCTGCAGCTGTCCAGAAGTGTGGCCTTAGTTAGGCCACACTTGGAATATTGCGTACAATTCTGGTCGCCACACTACCAGAAGGAAATGGAGGCTTTGGAGAGGGTACAGAAGAGGTTTACCAGGATGTTGCCTGGTCTGGAGGGTATTAGCTATGAGGAGAGGTTGGATAAACTCGGATTGTTTTCACTGGAACGACGGAGGTGGAGGGGCAACCTGATAGGGGCTTACAAAGTTATGAATGGCATGGACAGAGAAAATAGTCAGAAGCTTTTTCCCAGGGTGGAAGAGTCAGTTACTAGGGGACACAGGTTTAAGGTGCGAGGGGCAAAGTTTAGAGGGGATGTGTGAGGCAAGTTCTTTACACAGAGGGTGGTGAGTGCCTGGAACTTGCTGCCGGGGGAGGTGGTGGAAGCAGGTACAATAGCGACGTTTAAGAGGCATCTTGACAAATACATGAATAGGATGGGAATAGAGGGATACGATCCCCGGAAGTGCAGAAGGTTTCAGTTTAGACAGGCATCATGATCAGCGCAGTCTTGGAGGGCCGAATGGCCTGTTCCTGTGCTGTACTGTTCTTTGTTCACCAGAATAGCCTGCTGCCAGAGGAAGCTGTCAACTCCTTCTTGAGAGACTGTAGGATTTCCTACACATCCACTAGTCATAGAGTTATACAGCACAGAAACAGGCCCTTCAGCCCATCATGTCTGTGCCGGCCATCAAGCACCTAACTATTCTAATCCCATTTTCCAGCATTTGGAACTGCTCATCTAAATACTTCTTAAATGTTGAGGTTTCCTGCCTCTACCACCTCTTCAGGCAGTGCGTTCCAGATTCCAACCACCCTCTGCGTGAAAATTTTTTCCTCAAATCCCCTCTAAACCTCCTGCCTCTTACCTTAAATCTATGCCCCCAGGTTATTGACCCCTCCGCTAAGGGAAAAAGTTTTTCCTATCTAACCTATCAATGCCCCTCATAATTTTATATACCTCAATCATAGAGTTTTACAGCACAGAAACAGGCCCTTTGGTCCAACGCGCCCGTGTGGACCATCAAGCACCCGTCCTAACTAATCCCATTTCCCCGCATTTGGCCTGTAGCCTTGTATGTTATGGCGTTTCAAGTGCTCATCTAAATACTGCTTGAATGTCATGAGTGTTCCTGCCTCTACCACTCCTTCAGGCAGTGTGTTCTGGATTCCAACCACCCTGAATGAAAAAATTCTTCCTCAACTCCCCTCTAAACCTCCTGCCCATTACCTTAAATCCATGCCCCTTAGTTATTGGCCTCTCCACTCAGGGAAAAAGTTTCTTCCTATCTATCCTATCAATGCCCCTCATAATTTTGTATACCTCAATCAGGTCCCCCCTCAGCCTTCTCCGCTCCAAGGCAAACAACTCCAGTCTATCCAGCCTGTCTTCATAACCGAAATGCTCCAGCCCAGGCAACACCCTGGTGAATCTCCTCGGCAATCACATCCTTCCTATAGTGTGGTGCCCAGAACTGTACACAGTACTCCAGCTGTGGCCAAACTAGCGTTTTATACAGCTCCATCATAACCTTCCGGCTCTTATACTCTATGCCCTGTAATCATGTCCCCCCCTCAGCCTTCTCTGCACCAAGGAAAACAACCCTATCCTTTTCAGAATCTCCTCATAGCTGAAATGCTCCAGCCCAGGCAACATCCTCGTAAATCTCCTCTGCACCATCTTCAGGGCAATCACATCCTTCTCATAGTGTGGTGCCCTAAACTGTACAAAATACTCCAGCTGTGGTCTGTGGTTTTATACAGCTCCATCATAACTTCCCTGATCTTATATTCTATGCCACTAGTAACAGGGCCCTGGGTAATAACACACAAACAAAATACTTCTGCAATTAACCTACTGCCAGTGGCGCAGTGGTTAGCACCGCAGCCTCACAGCTCCAGGGACCCGGGTTCGATTCTGGGTACTGCCTGTGTGGAGATTGCAAGTTCTCCCTGTGTCTGCGTGGGTTTCCTCCGGGTGCTCCGGTTTCCTCCCACATGCCAAAGACTTGCAGGTTGATAGGTTAATTGGCCATTATAAATTGCCCCTAGTATAGGTAGGTGGGGATGTGATAGGAATATGGGATTAGTGTAGGATTAGTATAAATGGGTGGTTGATGGTCGGCACAGACTCGGTGGGCCGAAGGGCCTGTTTCAGTGCTGTATCTCTAAACTAAAAAAAAAAGATTTCATGAACATTACTTCCAATCTTCTCAACTATTGCTGGCTATGCGAATGCCTGAAATGTTACCTTGCATCTGCATGCACTTCCTCTCTGTATCACCTGACTCCCTGCCATCATATTTTTGTCACATTTTCTGTGTCAACTGTTCCCCCTGTGATTTTTTATTTACTCCCAGGATGTGAACAAAACTAGCAAGGCAGCATTTACTGCCTAGCTGCCCTGAGGGCATTTAGAGTCAACCATAAATGTTGGGACTGGATTTACATGTAGGCCAGACCAGGTTGGGCAAAGGTGGGTAAATGGAGTTAAGATACAGATAGGCCACAATCTAACTGAATGGCAGAACAAGCCTGAAAAGCTGAGTGGCAATTTTTGATCATGCTTTCCAATCAACATTCATTATTGTAAATGGTACTATTGGCCTTTATAATTTAATTTTGCAATGTCAACTGGACACAATGTAGTTGCATGCTCTGGCCACTAGATGGTTCTTTGGAGTAAGTTTCTGATGTTTCTATCTCAACTCCATCACCAGGGGAGCATGAGTGAATGAGTGTGTGTGTCTTCAGAGTCTTATTGAACCTCCAACACCTGACCAGTTGAATGAAGGAGCGTACGTACCCTTTAGTAACTCACGCAGGTGGATCTTTCCCTTGTCCAATGGGGTCTCTCCATACTTACTGCAGATGCTGAC